>NC_056730.1:637468436-637505936 GCF_019279795.1 Protopterus annectens
GCATAGGGCCAATAGCCTAGTAGCTTCCTATGATCCTATGATCCTATGATCTCCATTATGTCCCCAGTTGGTCTATGAAAAGTATCTGTAGTTAATTTTTATTTTTATTTTATTTTACATTTGTTGACTGGGATAGTCCAACTGGATACATGTCCATTTTCAGCAGAGGCTCGGGGAGAAAAGCTCCAAAGGAAGTTACACAAGCAATCTTAACATAGTACAAATTAAACACAATTTACAGACTCTGTTGAGGAGTATAAGTTATACAATCCCACAAACTTCTAATCTGGCTTAACAATTACAACAAAGTTGAGTTCAATTTACAAAATAGCACTGGTACACTGGTAAGACTAAATATTTAGTCAGGCTTGGAGCAAGGACATAGCCATTGAGACTTTAAATACAGCTTGAGAGTTTTCTTAAATTGAGATAGGGTAGTGTCTAGGGTAATGTTATCAGGGAGTGAGTTCCACATTTTGCCAACAGAGTTGGCGAACAGGGAGTCTCCGGCTGAATTGTTGGATCTGATAGTTTGTACTACCAGTCTGTTAGATGAGCGAAGTGGTCTGAGGTTGGAGTGGGGATAGATAATGTTTTTCAAAGCAAGTGTATTTTTAGGTTGGTTATGTACCTTGTGAGCCACAATACATTGGTTATACTGAATCTGCCTGGGTAGCTCTAGTCATCTGAGAGTATTTAGGTTTATGCAGTGATGTGTTGTATAGGGCAGGCCAGTGGCAAATCTAGCTATGTAATTATAGCAGCCAGAGAGTCTGTTAAGATCAGTTTTATTTAAGTTAGCAAGTAAAGGAGAAGCATAGAAGAGGGTAAAGAGTAGATGGGAGTGGACAACGACAGTCTTAGCAGATGGGGTTAGGAATGGCTTTATCTTATAAAGTGAGCTCAGTTTTTTATTAATGGTTTTGATAGTTTTGTTAATGTGCACATCAAATTTGAGATTGTTGTCTACAATAACCCCAAGGAGTTTCGTGTGGGCATCTGGAGAGATTATGTTGCCATTATTAGACTTAATGGAGAGAGAGATAACATCGGGGATTTTTGGGTGGGGGAGAAACGTAGGAGCTTTGTTTTGTTGGGTGTTTAGAATCAGGCAGTGGTTGGCAAGCCAATTTTTAACTACGTTAAAAGTACACTGAGTAATTGTCAGCAGCTCTGTATAGGAGGTGCCAGTGCAGATCAATGTGGAGTCATCCACATATTGAATGCAGTTAGCTTTTGGGATGACAGTGTGAAGGTCATTAATAAAAATGGAAAACAGTAGTGGTCCCAGAATAGACCCTTGGGGGACACCTAGGGTGTTGGGCAGGCGGTTGAATAGTTTGTTCTGCCATAGGACGGCTTGTTGTCTATTGTGCAGATAGGATTTAAACCATTGGAGAAAATGAATGCCTAGATACATTGTTGTCAGGGTGTGGATGAGTAGATGTTGGTTAACCATATCAAAAGCCTTACAGAGATCCAAAAAAGGGCTGGGATAATTTGTTGTTGTTCTTGTTATAGTTTATAGCATTAGAGAAGTTGCGGAGGGCTGTGGTGGTACTATGATGTGGTCTGAAGCCATGCTGAGATTTAGCCAGTAGGTTGTTTTTGATTAGGAAGTGCAGAAGTTGTTTGTTGATGCACTTTTCTCTGATTTTTGCCAGAGGTGACAAGGTGGCTATGGGTCTATAATTAGATAATTCAGTAGAGCTACCACCTTTATGGAGGGGTATGACATGAGATATTTTCAAGATAGAGGGGACTGTGGCTTCTGATATGGTCCGATTAATTAGAATAGAAATGGGGTACACTATAGTATCTGCAGCGTTTTGTAAATATTCAGCAGGGAGAAGGTCAGCGGCTAGGGTAGTAGGTTTTAGTTTTTTGATTAGCATACGAATAAAAGATGTAGAGACTGGTTGGAAGCTAAAGGAGGGCTGGGTACTGGGAATGGTATCCTGTATGTTAGAGGAGTTCAGGGGTAATTGGCTAGCTAGGGCTTGGATAGTCTCAGTAAAGAAACTATTAAAGGTGTTAGCAACATTCTCTGGTAATTCATCAGTAGAGGCTGAGGGAAGTGGAGTGGTGGTTTGACCTGGGTGCAGTAGTTTGTTTATACCTGCCCATAATTTTTGAGGGTTATTTTGGTTTCCTTGCTGAAGATGGAAGTAATAGTTTTTTTTTATCTTGTAAGATGGATCTTTTTGTCTTGTTCCTTATTTGCCGAAATTTAATTTGATCTAGAGGGCTTTTGTAGCACGCCATGTAGACCATGCCTTATTCCTGACTATGATTTTTGATTTGATTTCTTTATAGATCCATGGGGCAACTTTTGTTTTGATCCTCGTAGAGCAAGCAGGAGCATGAGAATCGAGGATGGTAAGGAATTTATTGTTAAAGTAAGCAACAGCTTTGTCTAGGGGCAAGTATTTTAGGGCAGACCAATTGCATGATTTGAGTTCGTCCTGAAACTTGATAGGATTAAAGCTCTTATTATTTCTTACTGTTCTATAGGTGGGCTGATGGGAAGTATTGGTTTTGTGTTTACAAATAAAGGTGAGAAAGTGATCACTGAGGTCATCAGGGATGGTCCCTGATCTATACATTTGGGGGTGGCTGTTGATTAGCATCCAGTCTAGTATACTTTCTTTTTGATTAAATTTACCTATTCTGGTGGGGGTGGATATGACCTTTATGAACCCATGCAGGTTTACATGGGTGGTAGGAGATTGAGAGGATCAGGTGTTCCAGTCAATGTTACAATCTCCAAGTACTATTTTTTTTGTGGATAGTTATCAGCTAAACAGTGGAGGGTATCTTCTGGGATATCAGTATTATTTCCTGGGGGAATGTACAAGCAGACAATATTTATGCATTTATTTTTGTTAATTTGGAACTTGGTAGAAAGTATTTATGCTTTATTGACCTGGGGGTGGTTGAATTTGGTCTGAGGTAACATTTAATGTAGATCTGAAGAGTACAGCTACCCCCTATCCCTTCCTAGTAGAGCGGTCAAGTTTAAGTATATTATACCCAGATGGTAAAACTTCATTATCTGAGGTTTATGGTTTTAGCCAGGTTTCATTTAGGCACAGAATATCAGGGGATTGGACTTATAGGAGGGCATGTAAGTTATGTACCTTATTATTTATGCTTCTTATATTTAGATGGCAGACCAGGAGGGAGTTGGGGGACCTTTTTATAGATAGTGATTTGGTAGGGTTATTATCATATGTGGTTGAACTATCTAGAGTGGAAAGGCCAGGGTTTGGGTGAATATCTCCATCCATCGTGAGGTTATAGCATAGGTTTATGATTAGCTTCAGGAATTTATTTATAAGTCTTTGATAATGTTTAGATTTTAAGCTGATATATTTAGGGTGAATAGGCTGATGGAATATTGTGGTTAAGGAGTTGGGTATAGGAGTAACCAGTGGGCAACCTTCCATATTTGACACAACTGGGGTAGTTTGACATTTTTGGTAGTGAAATCCTAAGTAAAACTGATTTTCGTAAGTGGAGAGGATATATGAAATTAACATAAGGGATAGCAGAGAGAGTAGTGACATTGTTTTGGATGGTATTATAGTTGGAGGCTGGGTTAATATTTTAAATATAGAGCCCTCAGGATTTTGTGGATGGATAAAAAGTACTGGAGGTGAGGGGTGAGGGGTTGGGTTAGAATAAGCAGTACAGCACTGATTGGATCTGATAGGAAATGGAGGAGCGATGTGAGGGGTGGGTTAAACTGAGGAGTAATATCCTGATTGGATCAGATAAGAGGGGTGTGGTATTGTGGTTATAAAGCTAGCAGCAGTGGGGGCAGGTGGGAATTGGGGGCAGGGGTGAGGAGTGAGCCCGAGTGCAGTGAGGGCGAGCGGAGCAGGGCTTAACCAGGCACAAGGATCTTAGAACCTGCAATTATAGGTAAGTATGCATGGATTTTATAAGGTAAGGCTTTTTAATGTAAAATTGTACTGTTTCAATTGTACCGTTATAAGTTAGGGGCATGTAATACTTTTCTGTTTAGCTTCCAATTTTTGCTTAATTTTGGTAACACTTTTTGTTTAGCTTTTAATTTATGTTTTAATATTTGGGGAAATACATGTTAGGCATCCAATATTCATTTAGGGATAGTTACAATTATTTTGTCCAAACTGTTATAGCTTTAGGGGTTGGTACTGTAATTAGGGCGAACTAAGAGTGCTATAGACCCAGGTCAGCAACTGTGGTATTCACAGAGAGAGTTTATGTATTATAACCTTAGCAGGACAGTTAGGTCGAGGGACAGCTTAGAACAGGTATTCAGTTAAGATTCAGCTTGGTAGTGTCCTTCTTTTAGTGCTAGCTTTTCAGGAATGCTGTTAGTTCCTGGTGGGGAAAGATTAATTAAAAAGATATGAGTAGCTAGTTTAATGGTAAAGCAGTTTCAATAACTGAAGGGAGTCACAGTGCCCCAACTGTTAAACTAAAGCATTAACTCAATTAGTTTCCTGGTTTCTATACAGTAGTCAAGCAACAATCAAGCAGAAATTCAACAGTGCACATGCTAGTCTCCTAGTCGCTATAGCTGTAAAGTAACAGATATGCTTGCCAGTCATCCAAAACACAGTTATATAAGCTGCTAGTCATTTAGAAAGTAATTTTCACCAAGCACCAAGTCGGTATAACTAAATATTACCAGATAAGCATGCTAGGCTTTAAAACACATTAGATAAGCTTACAAGTCTTATTTTAAAAAACATTTTTGCACCAGGCTGTTATAAACACAATCATATTCAAACAGCCGTAATTAACCGCTACTACTGCAAGCCTTAAAGTCGCTAGGTCTGTAAACCTCAATTGTTTAATCAGACAAACTTGCTAGTCACTAAAGAACATTTTGCCGTTGCTATAGAGCTGATTGGCAATTTCTATCAAATAACAGTATGAAATAACAGTAAAATAAGTGCTCGTTGCCTCAGTTCTCAAGATAGGAGCTTTTTTGCAGTCCATAGCACTTTGCATATTTATACTGGGCAGATATGATTGTAAATAACAGTATTAGTTGCAAAATACAGTAATATATGCTTAAAACAGTTGTAGCTGTATGCAAAATATGAATATTAACACAAGTTACATACCATGAGGGAGAGGGCCGCCGACTGGGTCTAGGAGCACTGATTATTTAAAAAATGGCAGTTTCTGACTTGATTTTCTAACCTCGCATATGTAGCTGTGCCGTGAGAGGGGATCCGAGGTATGATAGGCTTAAACAGACACAAGGATCTTAGAACCTGCAATTATAGGTAAACATGCTTGGATTTTATAAGGTAAAGCTTTTTAATGTAAAATTGTGCTGTATCAAGTGTACTTTTCTTACGTTAGGGGCATGTAATACTTTTCTGTTTAGCTTCCAATTTTTGCTTAATTTTGGGGGACGCTTTTGTTTAGCTTTCAATTTATGTTTTAATATTTGGGGAAATACATGTTAGGCATCCAGTCTTATTTTAGGGATAGTTACATTTATTTTGTCCAAACTGTTATAGCTTTAGTGGTTGGTACTGTAATTGGGGCTAACTAAGAGTGCTATATACCCAGGTCAGGAACTGTGGTAGTCACAGAGAGAATTTATGTAGAATAACCTTAGCAGGACGGTTAGGTCGAGGGGCAGCTCAGAACAGGTATTCAGTTCATCTGGGTAGCATCCTTCTTTTAGTGCAACCTTTGCAGGACTGCTGTTAGAGGGGATAGTTCCTTAGCAGGATGGTTAGGTTGAGGGGCAGCTCAGAACATGTATTCAGTTTAGATTCAGCTGGGTAGTGTCCTTCTTTTTGTGCAAGCTTTGCAGGACTGCTATTAGAGAGGATAGTTCCTTGCATTATGAGTGAGTTCCACAACTAAGCTGAATTCAGAAGACAGTAACATACATATCATTTCATAAAACAGCACACCCACGCCCATACAATTAAGCCAAGCCTTATCTTTCAATAGGATGTTCTAATATTCTAAGTGCTACACATACCTTTGTTTCCACTGTGATGGGCTCCCCTCTGTTGTCTCTTGGTCTGAGTTGAGGGCGGCAGAGCTCAGTGAGTTCTTGTAGTATGTCCCTCTCCACTATGTAGTGCTCTACAATCTCCTGCTCATGTAGCCCTTGGAAGGTCACCCTGGGCCTGAACACTCTTTTCCTTCTCAGTCTGGATCTATTGTCAGCATCATCATCTTCACTGACCTCAGCCTCAAGCACATACAGACGTAGCGGACCAGCAGCAGCCCTTAGCATTTTGTCAGTTAAAATTCCCAAGTGTGTACTCAAATGGTGCAGAGTATGTGGGAAAATCAGATTGCAGGGTGCATGTATACTTTATAGTGGTGTGCTGCAGTTGCAGCCTGTGTGATTGGCTCATTATGCTGCATTCCACCTGATAGGTATATCACTGGGGTTTGAATGGGCCAGTGTCTGTTGAACAGGGCTTTTCAGTCATTTCTACCTGATTGGCTTTCCCAGGCTATTTTTTTCCCCCTATTTCTTTTATTGCTAAACAGTGTGGCATGCCTCACAAACCTGTAGCACTAGTGTAAACAATGCCCAGCAGGTTTGACACTCCCCCAACCATGGGCCTGGTCAGCTTTTCTTAAACTAGCTAAAAGATGCTCAGCAGCATCAGACATACTCCCCTGCTTATCTGTGTTTAGCTGAGCACAACCATGTGCTGCGGAGCTCCAATTCGCTTTAACGTACTGTGACACACCCCCTTTTGATGTCAGCTAACTGTTCTACCACTACCTACATGGCTCTAGTCCTACCACAAGTTGTATCTGCAGACACTATAGCCCTTTTTGCTATTCAGTAACCCCAGCTCATTTATAGTGCACCCTGGATACTTCACTACTCCAGGACCTGCCTCCATAGCAACCACTGACACCTGCCATTGTAGTACTCTGCATGATGGCTAGTATAATGCAATATATTTGCAAATGTCTACTTTTTTACACTTTTTAATCTTTTTTTCCGATAAAGACATGTTTGCGTGTTGTTGCCGCAAACATAATATATGTATTAAAAAATATATTATTTTTTAATGATTTGTGTTGCTTTCTGGACTCACTGGCCATAGTTTTGGGCATTTGCATGCCTATGGTACCATATCCACCCTTTTTATTTTTAGGCTTTTACAGCCCCTGTTTAAAATATATAGTCTGGTCCACGGTTTCTATCTGCGTAAATTCCCTTCACCAGCACGGCACCTACATGGGTGCCTTTCTGCTTGTTGAATCACAAATCACTCTCATTTGCATGGTTTTCACCAACTTATGAGGTGATTTGCATTCCACGGACACCTCCGTCTCCACATGCTCATGCATGCCCCTCTGCCCTATTTCCTGGATCACTCGGTGGCCATGTTCCGTGTTAAGGGCCATAACACTATGCCTACACAGAGAACCACTCTGTGTAGGCTTTACTGAATTCCACCCAGTAAGAAAAGGCTCCTGAAATTCAATGGCAAGAAAACTATTTCTGTTCACCCATTGTTTAAAAAGAAATGAACATTCGGGGGGAAAAGGCAATATAATACACAGCACTGATACAGTCAGGTAATTCATAAATCACACATGAGTTCATAGAAAGAGTGATCTATCTTTTTACATCTGTGTCGTAGCATTTACTCTCCCTGGACAGGACACACATATTCAGACCAGAAGACATCTAATTTCTGTCCTTGTAGGGAAGCAAGTAATTTAGCAACTAAAATTTATTTAGAAAGTGGCTGTTCTCAGATATTGTAGATGTTGGACATAGTGCAGTAGAAACATACTATACATTAAATATAATATGTATAACATTCTAAGAAAGCAAAAGTCACATGGATATACACAGCTGAAAACTTAAATAATGCAAAATAACAAGCAAAAGGCCACTGAAAGAAAAAGATTGACATGATGCCATCAACTAAGAAATGCATACAAAGGTTTAAAATTACATTGTAAAAATTCATATTGAGCAACTCTGAAGCCTCATGAAATATGTTAAACCAGAAAACCAAAATGATTTCCATAGCTGGCCTTGATTTCACTCTAAAAATATATGATTTGTATGAGTCTACCGTTTCTTTGCTAATATATCCTTCCCTGACTATAGTCAACAATAACTCAGGCCACAAGTGCAAGGATACATATATCATACATATGATCAAAGGGCCAGTATTCTTATTAATTATTTATTTATTTGCTCTTGTTTACCAGGAATGTCCAATTGGGTACAATCCCAATTTTCAGTAGATGGAAAACCTCCAAGAAATAGTAGATGTACAACAAGGCATGCACATATAATATATATGGATAATTTAGTATATCCAGACAACCAGCATTTTTTTTTTGTTTTCAGGATTGTGAGAAAAATAAAATAACCAAAAAAGCCTTGGAGTTACTGAGAGAAAAGAGCTCTGCAAAGATGGTGAACAGAGGTCAGAAGTGAACCATGAACTCTAGAGCTGTGAAACAAAGTTCTTACTAGAAAGTCAAACTGATGCTTCAAAGCTATGACAACAATTGATGTATGCAGTTTTTATAAAAAATCACAACTTGTTTAAACTATGACAGCTATTACTAAACCATTTTTATCCAGCATTATTGTACAGGGGTGCAATGCCGAGTTAATCATTAGAAATGCAAAGTGGACATTTTCAAAATTGTGCTCACATCTCCTTTGCATACAATGTCCATGAAGACACTTGATTTCAAAGCTTCTGGTTATTCTGGTATGTTTGAAGGTGTATACTTGCTAAAAGCCATCAGTGAGTATTGGTTTGCAGGTTTTATTGAGCAAGTGACACAAAGCACATGTAAATTACACATTTCACAAAATACCATTTTTTTTTTCATTTGTAGCAATAAAGTTTATAGAATTTGACTTTGATTTTATTCCTGCTGCCAAATAGTAGTTGCTAAGATAGCAGAATCCTAAGTAAATGAGAAGTCTTTACATTTATTAGGAGCACTAAGTGTAATCAGGATATCAATTTGTTTGACAGTAAATTGAATGTAAGTCAATTATAATTCTTTGTGAACAGGCCCTTTTTATGCTTGAGAACGTTTGTTTGTTGGTTGATCTGTATGCCTAGGCCATGCTGATATTATTATCAGTTATGACTATATTATGGTATTATTATTAATTATATTAGGACATATGATACATGATATAAGGGAATATCTGCATGTGCTATAAAAGAGGATCTGCTACAGGTGTTCATTGCTAGTAACTAGTGACACTCTTGCTCAAACAAGTGCTACAACTCCAACTGGCCCCATTTCCCATAACCACTTAGGTCTCCTATTACCTAATCTTATAAAAGTGAATGACCTTACCGGATCACTAACTCTAGCTCTAAAACTTTCATACAGTTCCCAACATAAGTTTTTGCTCCCAGTCCTAAAACTCCACTACCTCTTCCTAAACCTAAAGTCCCTAACACTGCTTAAACCTAAAACTTCCTTTCCACTCCATAACCGTAAGATCACCTCCCATTCTCAAACCTTAAAATCCCCCCCCCCCAACTCCCTCTCCACAGCTGCCATACTTATCTCACTCAACCCTGAATAATGTGTTCAGGTAAGGTGCAGCAGGTTCTCACCTGAACTCATTTTTAAGTTTGAGAACAAGTGCCAGCCTACATGTTCTATGAAACACTTGTGTACATGAGTTCAAAACAAGTGTTTTTAAGTACTTGGGACTCAAGTGTTTGTAGAGGAACCCACAAATATCAAGGTATACATTTCAACCTCTGCACATGATCATTAAGTGCTGTCTTGACAATTGAGAACAGACCATGCTATTGAAGCTTGATTAAGTGATCACTGTTTGGTCGCGATTATGTGATTGTAGCGTGTCTTGAAGGAATCTTTTAATGTTTTTGTTGTAATCTTTTATGAGGTTTGAGCTTAGATTTTGATTTAATAAGTGGAGGTATTGTTTACTGCATATGGAGAAATGCGACTTTGCTTCCACGTAAAATGTATATCAACTTTGTTCAAAACACCATTCAACTTAGTCAGCCATGACTGAAAGGTGTTTGGCTAGTCTTTCATTATCAGTAGACAAACAGTACCACTTGAGACTCCCTAGGTGAAATTATGCTATTTCTATCTAGCTAAACCCTCTAAGTATGTGTTTCAGTTTGTTATTCTCCCTTGTTTCAGGATGCCACTAAAACTGCTGTCTGAACAACATCCTGAAAGGTCAAATGGCCTGTAGTTTGCTGCATTTAGCTGATTTTCTGGCATTTATTGTCATTTCTTGGTAGATTATTCAAAAGAAAAACCTTTTCCAGTCTGGTGGCTATAAATACCTTTTATTTAGCATTTTCTGTTATAGGAGTTTATTTTGTGAAATGTTTCAGCTAATGAGAAATCTTTTCACAAGAAGGTGGAAGTCTTACTTCTGTACCATGAAATGGCAAAGTGGATTTAATCGCGCGTGCTAATGGCTTTAAGTAAAACTAATGGCATTAATCTTTTCCTGGAACTCTTCACTCAAAGTGGAATGATTAAAATGAAGCGTTTCAAGATATTAACTTTCAGATAAACCCCTCTCATATTTTTTACAAGAGAATATCCCATTATCATTTATGTAAGCAACACCTACCTACATGCCTTTGTGATTTCACTCCAAAAGCAAGCTAAAATCTCTGAACATATTTTTTGTTCTATACGCATGGGACATTCACTGATCTGAGATATTGGATAAGTATCACTACTTACATTCTAACAGCCACTTTTCCCAAATCATGTCTGCTACAGTATTCAACTTCTAAATATGAAATATGTCCATATAATTTTTCACATTATTAAGGAAAGTGAGCACTTGCAAAAATGCAGTGTACGTTCTATATTTAAATATAGAATGCCAGTCTGTTCTAATTCTAATTCATAGACAAGAAATGCAGTAGTGATGAAATTCATGAAACTTTTTCATTCGTTAGGATCGATGGAAGATCTAGGGTCAGTACCATAATATGTTAATGAGGTCATATAATGCTTTTGGTTTGTTACATCACTCTGTGGAAGGAGCACAGACAAGTGAGGCTATGGTAGCAGATTTGCTGTACAGCAAGAGACTCAGAGGCAGGTAGAATTTTATTTCTATGAAAATATATCTTATTTTTTTTCACATATAAGCTAACGTTTCTGCTCAGCTCTTTAGGTTGACCAACACGTTATTGGAGATGGGATATTGGTGTGGTCAAAAACACTACACCAACTATCAGCACTTGTTGATCCCATAACTTATGCAGTTAAGAGCAATGTAGTGTATCTGGTGTAGTGTACCTTAGGCATATATATTTGCATTTGTACTCTGGGCACGAGGTACTGTGGACCTGCACATTGAGATGATAATGTCTTTACCACATTGTGTAGCAGCCTTTAAAAATCCCAGATGGGGAAAATGTTCTGTTCCTCTTCAGTCATATTATCTACACATTGTTTTAATTTCTTATTGATGGATTACATTAACTGGTTAACAGATTCATCCAACTTATAATCTTTCATTAAATATCCTGGTAACTAAACTTTACTTTTCCTTTTTTCAGGGTGACAAGACCATAATACTAATCCAGTCCTTTTTAATAAATTAATTTTAACATTGTTCTGAGTTTCCTTAGATCTAGAAGTGCGTGCAACAGGAAATCACAAAAAATTACATTTTGATATCAATGGAATTAAAAAAAAACAATTCTTAAGTGTTTTAAGAATTGATTTCTTATATACAGGGTCTGAAGACTGAAATACATTTCTTTCCAAGGTAAATTTTATTAATCAGAGGAAAAGATTATTACACATTTCTAATATATTATATTTGATAAACTTATAAGAATTTAGTATAATCTGCTCCTGAATGGTTTTCCTTTGACTACTGCAGGTTGAGTCTATCCAGAGTATAACAGAGTTAAAATTTGCAGCAACAGAATAAGATTCTACATCTGGGAAGCTAATACCACCATACTGCCATAATTCTATACGATTTCTATAAGCAGTTCTCGGCTTTTAGGATACCATAAGAATGAAATTAAAATGGAACAATCCAACGTGTGTTCATGCATCCACCAAATGAAAACTGAAGAAACACACACAAAAATTGTGTTTTACTTGACAATTAAAATCTGGTATTTTGCTCCACTGTGGATTGCTTCCTTTTCATAATTTACTGTTGTTTAGTCGCTCAGCTTGAAGACACTACGTGAGACATTTTTTTTCTGCCATAAGAATAACATTAACATTTTTCCATTTTCTTTAAAAGGGTTGTGTCAGGTATTAAAGCTATTGAAAAAGAAAAAAAAAAATATATATATATATATATATATATATATATATATATATATATATGTGTGTGTGTGTGTGTGTGTATAAAACCTTGAGTAGTAAAATTATTTTAATTAGTGCTAACATATCCTCAAAAGTGAAAAAAAAATCCTTTGTTTAATAAGAAGTAACCCTTCTTTTCAAAATTAAGTTGGTCTTATGCTGCTCATTACACTAGTTGGTTTTACAATATTTCTTCTTCCAGTCAGAGTTGTCATCTTGCTCCTTGCATTTACACTGGCAGTGTACATCTCCTAACATTTGCTGTTGTTGTGTTATTGTCCTTGCACAATTTTATCTAGCTATACATTTTGTTATTCCGGTACATTATCTGGCCCCATAGAAGCACTGTTCCTGGCCTTGGACAGTGCCTTGAAGACTTGTTTTTGTGAGATGGGGGACACATATGCAGGTATGTGATCTAGGCATGTTATGGGAAGAGGGAGGTGAAGTATATATCTGGTAATAGAATAACTATATCTTCTTGGTCTGTGTAGGTGGTATAATTAGCTCTGTGCAGTGCTGGACATTGTTTCGCAAGTTTCTAACATAGTTAAAGAAGAAGAAGGCTTTGTGGTTATCTTTCAACTGGGTGTCTATTCCTAATTCATGACAAGGCTTTGTTTGAATTGTTCAGGGTCCAGAGTTTCTTGTATAGTTTAGCAAGAGCATTTTGGGCTCCTTCAGAGTTTGCTTTATTTTCATGTACAATTACTTTTTTTTCTATTTATTATAGGGCCGGTCAGAAGGAGTTGCATTATGTCTTTGTGGATTTAGAGAAAGCATATGACAGGGTGCCTAGAGAGGAGTTGTGGTATTGTATGAGGAAGTCGGGAGTGTCAGAGAAGTATGTAAGAGTGGTACAAGATATGTACGAGGGTAGTGTGACAGCGGTGAGGTCTGCAGTGGGAGTGATGGATGCATTTAAGGTGGAGGTGGGATTACATCAAGGATCAGCTCTGAGCCCTTTCTTATTTGCAATGGTGATGGACATGTTGACAGACGAGATCAGACAGGAGTCCCCATGGACTATGATGTTTGCAGATGACATTGTGATCTGTAGTGAGAGTAGGGAACAGGTGGAGGAGATCCTGGAGAGGTGGAGATATGCTCTAGAGAGAAGAGGAATGAAGGTCAGCAGGACTAAGACAGAATATATGTGTGTGAATGAGAGGGAGGATAGAGGAATGGTGAGGATGCAGGGACTAGAGGTGGCAAAGGTGGATGAGTTTAAGTACTTGGGATCAACAGTTCAGAGTAATGGTGAGTGTGGAAGAGAGATGAAGAAGAGAGTACAGGCAGGATGGAGTGGGTGGAGAAGAGTGTCAGGAGTGATTTGTGACAGACGGGTACCAATAAGAGTGAAAGGGAAAGTCTACAAGAGGGTAGTGAGACCAGCTATGTTATACGGGTTGGAGACAGTGGCATTGACAAAAAGGCAGGAGTCAGAGCTTGATGTGGCAGAGTTGAAGATGTTAAGATTTACACTGGGTGTGATGAGGATGGACAGGATTAGGAATACGTATATTAGAGGCTCAGCCCAGGTTGGAAGGTTTGGAGACAAAGCCAGAGAGGCAAGATTACATTGGTTTGGACATGTGCTGAGGAAGGATGCAGAATATATTGGGAAAAAGATGTAAGGATGAATCTGCCAGGTAACAGGAAAAGAGGGAGGCCCAAGATAAGGTTTATGGATGTGGTGAGAGAGGACATGCAGGTGGTTGGTGTGACAGAGAAAGATGCAGAGGACAGGAAGAAATGGAAACAATTGATCTGCTGTGGCAACCCCTAACGGAAGCAGCCGAAAGAAGAAGAAAATAGGGCTTGTTCATATTAGGTTTCAACAGAGGGGGTTATTATTGAATTAGGCATTGCATTTATTTCTGAGGGAGACAGATAAGTCTCTGTAGATATTTACATGAGAGCAAAAGTTGAAGTAAAGTATTCTACATAAACAACGGGGTTATAAAAATGGTGGGTGCTTTCAAATTTAGCCAGGTCATTACTCAGTTTTAATAAACTATCCTGCACATTCTCTATTAATACTTATTAGAAGATGCCTCAAGCTACAGTTTTACAGCAGATGTGGCTGACTTGAGGTCTGATTTAACCAGGGAGATAGTTACAGTTGTTAGGGAGAACAACTGCCTCATATTGTTTAGAATGAGGTGCAGGATTTTTATCACCCTTGGTTGAGGTGTGGACTAACTAGTCCAGAGAGTTTATGATGATGAAGTCCAGAAATCTCTGTGCATTCATGTTTGAAGATGCTTAAGTCTACCATTTTATGGAGAGAGTGTTGAAGTCTCCTAGGAGAATGCTGTTTGGTTTAATACAAAGTAAATCCATACTGGTTAGGTAAGATTTATGAGCTGAAGGGGACATAGATGGAATCTTGCAGTTAGCTACGATGTGATGAGGGGGAGTTGTTTGTAGTAAGCTGTATGTGACAGAGTTCTAGGTCATTGTCTTGCCTAACGAGTCTGAACATTAGATTTTTTTTAAGAATATAGAGACATTTCTGGCTTTATTGCATTTATCTAATGAGATGGGCCTGTACGAATGATAGGCATTGAAGTGTTCCACCAGTCTTATGCTGTCACTTGTATTAAGTTCATAGGTTCATAGGTGTTTATTAGGCTAATGACTACAAGGGCATTTTTAAGGCTAGCCATGCATCCAAAATCTCTGACAAGTTCTGATACCCTTGATAAGCATGGGCCTCGGAGATGAACCATTTACAGGTTATCTGTTTGCATTAGAGACATAGGTGCCAAACCAGGGATGAATTTCCAGTTTCCCATCCAATTGTCAAGTTGCACTTGAATTGGGTTAGGGAGGAACTCTGCTTCACATGGATGGGGAGCCTGTTCCATAGATGGGGTAGTCTCTAGGATATATACCTATCTCTTCAGCAGGTCGTATTTATATCACAGGTAATGTTTAAGACTTTAGAATGTGTAATTCTGGTACTGTTTGTTTTGTGGATATGCAGGAGGTTCATCAGAGAGGGGTCTGGCAATGCCCTGTAAGTCAAGCATAGATCTCCCCTCAATAGCCTGTAGGAGGAAGAATACAGGGATAGGGCCTGGAAGCGTTCTGCACAGGACATATAACTTACGCCTTGTATTCTTTAAGTGAGGAATCTCTGTGGACATTCCAGTTGTTGGTTATGCCTGGTTAGGTACAAACCAAAGGGTGCATTGTACTCAATGATAGGTCTGATGAATGCCGAATACAGTGGAACAATGACTTCCTTGGATTTAGATGCCATACCTTTGTTTATAAGTTGTACAACATAGAATGATTTCCTCACCACTGTAGACACGTGATGATCAAAGGCTAGATTACTATTTATGTTTGTCCCTAAGTCCCTGACTACTGGGTCAACTCTAAGGGGTGTGTTGCCAATATGATAGTTACCAGGGATGGATGACCTCCCAAAGGATACTATTATGCATTTCTTGGCATTTAGTTTTAGCCCATGGCCATACCTCTCAACCTCTTAGAGCAAGAAATCTCGACAAAGCCACAAATTAAAGTGGGATGAAGGCCCAAAAACAGGGACAATATTTAAATATTGCCCTTACAAACTTAGAAAGTTGATAGAATAACAAGTTTTGCATTAGCATGAATTTTCTGAAGGGCATGAAGTCTGAAACTCAAATGTGAGTCATTATTTCCTAATGATTTGACATTAATTTGACAGAAAACTACAATTTTATGAAAAACAGACCAAAAATATGAGGCAAAAGTCTGGACATTCTACAAAAATCTGTACAGTTGAAAGGCATGTCCATGGCTCTATACAAGTTATTTGTCTGGGTCGGCCTCTTGTGGAGAATATTTGTGTCAGTGTGAGATTCAATGACAGCTCCTAATTTGCAATCATCTGCAAATTTAGTCGGCCAGAGACCACTGACATTGGTCTTGACTTCTGAGAAGTAAATGCCAAAAAGGGGTTGTCCAAGAACTGATCCCTGAGGGACTCCACTTATGACTGGCCTCTATGTAGAGGTGGACTCCCCAATTCTAACTTCCTGGGTCCTGTCTGTGAGCCATTTGGCTATCCAATGGGTGACATACAGGTTTGTACCTAACCTCTTGAGTTTGTCACAATACCTGAGTGGGGTATTGTGTCAAATGCCTTGGCCAGGTCAAGGTAGGCAGTGTGAATGATTTTGCCCTCATCCATTGCTTTGGTGATCTTCTCAAAGAAGTCCACCAGGTTGAGTAGGCACAATCTGCCCTTGATGAAACCAAACTGGGTTGAGTCCAGTGTCTGGAGGTTTACTATATCTCTGTTGTTCATCTCCATAATAATTCTTTCCATGGCTATACATATAAGACTAGTGAGACTTATGGGTCTGTAGTTTCCAGGGTCTGTAGATGGCCCACCTTTGTGCATAGGGATGACTGTTGCCTTTCTCCATTCATGAGGCATGAAGCCTGTTTGGAGGCTGCAGTTAAATAGTAATTTTAGAGGCCCTGAAAGGTCATGTTTCATGCTATTTAGAAGGCATCCAGGGATATTGTTTGGGCCCATTGATGCAGTGTTCTTGGTCTTAGAGAGAGCATTAAGGACCTGCTACCTAGTGATAGTAGGGGGAGTTACATTTGATGATATTTCCTGAGGGATACTTGAGGGGAAGAGAGGAGTAAAGTTGGAACTGAATTTATCAGCCAGGAGGTTTGCTATATCTTCTGGTTTATTATAGGAGGCTCCATTTACAATGAGTTCTGCACACAATTGTGTATTGCCTTTGAGGTTGCAGACATAGCTAAAAAATACTTTGTGGTTGTCCTTGGCCTGGGGGGCCAAACGTACCTCAAATGTGGCTTTGGTAGACTTCATTTGTCCTCTGTGCTGTTTGTTTAGTTTGATGAGAGTGCTTTTATCCTTCTGGGTGCCACACCTCCTAATTTTTGCCATGATTTTCTTCCCCCTGTTATACATCTGATTGATTTTGTGATTCCACCAGGGTGACTTGTTTTTTGAGTTACTTCTGTATATCTTCCTGGTGGGTACAGCTGCCTCTATGCAGCTATTAACATGCTTGTACTGGGTTTCTGTGAATGGTTCTACATAGGCAGAGGTGTTCTCAGGGTTTATAGGGGCTTGAAAGTTTGCCAGATTCTCACTTAATAGCAGGAGGTTAGCCTTAGAATAGTTTCTGAATATTCCTGGTTGAGTTGCGGGTCCAGGCTTTATTTTTACTTCAAAAAAGGCCATTTTGTGGTCTGATCTTACCAGGCAAGGCATTATAGTAGGGGGTGTGCAGCGCTCTCTGATATTAGTGAGCACCAGATCCAGTATGGTTGTACCCCTTGAACCACGTCTTTGTGACAATGCATGTATTAACATTTTCCAGGGTAACTGGGTCCATCAGTTTGTGGAGGTTCTTTTTAGGCTCCTAATATTAAGCAGCAATAGTGTAATGCTGTCTGGATTCTGTTTAGTTAAGCATCAGGCTTCAGAAGACTGACTTTGCTTAAAATAGACACTATGGGAGTGGACAAGGTTTTGACCAATATACAGAAGCCTTGGGGTGCAAGTTGCAAGCCATCCTTATCAAAGCAGTTAAGGTGTCTACCATGTCTTCATAGTTGATATATATTGTACCCCGTTTGAATGATTCCTAGAAGCTAACCCAATTGTTGAAGTCAATCATCATTTATTCAGATTGAGGCATCGTTCTTGGTAGTTGTAGAATATTGCTCAAGGCTAGGTTCTTTTGAGGCCTAGACACATATTCTAAGATCTCGTTCATGTCTCCCTTTATGTTATCTAAGGAAGTATGTCTCAAGTCATCTATAGGTTCATAGGTGTTTACTTGGCTATTGATCCAAAGATCTTTTTAAGCCTAGCCATGTGTACCCAATATAATACTAGAGAAACCCAATATAAAGGATTTTGCCAAAACTTGAGAACTTAGTTTGCAACGACTGCCCATATCTAGGAGAGTCATAGGTGAAGTCCCCAGCAGGAATTTATGGTTTCCCATCCAGTCATCCAAGCTACACTTAAACAGGGTCATAGAGGGGCTCTGTTTGACGTGAACTGATAACTTTTGCCAGAGGAGTGGCAACCTCTGAAAGACATCTCTATCGCTCCAGCAGGTCCTATTTATGTTGCAGGCCAGGTTAAGGTTCCTGGAGCAAGTGACCCTTGTCCCATTTGACTTGTGGATGTGCATCATTTCCATTAGGATTGTACCCAAGATTACTTTGTAGACCAGCCACAAGTCTCTTCTAAGTAGTCTGTACATTACTGAGTACAGTGACAGTGACTTCAGTCTGGCAGTGTATGATATGTGCTGGAGACCCTGAATTTTCTTGGTTAGAAATCTCTGAGGTTTATCAGGTTGCTGCAGGTGCCTGGTAAGGTACATACCAAAGGAAAAATTGTACTCAATTATTGGCCTGATGAGGGTTGAGTACAGGTGAGTTATGACCTCTTTCAGTCTTGACACAATGCCTTTACTAATGAGGTGTACAACATAGAATGCTTTACTTACCACAGTAGAAATGTGGTGGTCAAAGTTTAGGCTACAGTCAACTTGCATCCCCAATTCTCTCACTACTGAGCTGTTACTTAGGGTATTATTATTTATATGATAGTGTGCAGGGATGTTGTTTTTACCAAAGGGGATTATAATGCATTTTTTAGCATTGAGTTTGAGTCATTGGCTTTGGCACCAGTCATTGGTTTGTGTAAGTCTCTCTTGAAGTATATTGACATTGTTTGGGGATTCAATGATTGCACCTAATTTGCAGTCATCAGCAAACTTAGTCAGCCACAACCCCTCTGTTTTGGCCTGAATGTCTAAGAAGAATATTCCAAACAATAGGGGGTCCAACACTGATCCATGTGGAACCCCACTGGAGATAGGTCTGCTGGTTGAGCTAAAGTCCCCAGATTTGACTGACTGTGATCTGTCAGTGATCCAGTTAGCAACCCATCTGATGACATAAGGGTTGATATTCAACTGGGGAGAGTTTATCAATGATGCCCAAATGTGAGATTGTGTTGAAGGCCTTGGCTAAACTCAAGGTAGGCTGTATATAAAGATTTGCTTTTGTCTATGGCTCTGGTGATGTTTTTGAAGATGTTCACCAGATTTAACAGACATGACCTGCTTTGACAAAAGCAAACTGTGTTGGATCAAGGGTTTGGAGATCACCTATATCCTTATTTAAGAGGTCTATGACGATTCGTTCTATGGCCTTACAGATAAGGCTGGTTAAACTTATGGGTTTGTAGTTCCTAGGGTTTGTTGCTGTACCTCCTTTATGAAGGGGATGATGGTTGCTGTTTTCCATTCAGCACACATAAAAATAGTACTCAGGCTGTGGTTGAAGAGTGTACCTAATGGAGTTGTTAACTCATGTTTTAGACCATTTAAAATGCAACCTGGGATGCCATCCAGTCCCATAGAGGCTGTGTTTTTGGCCTTGGAAAGAGCATTAAATGACTTGCTCTTTTGAGATGCAAGGTGGGGGAGAGCTAGATGGAATGCACTGGGTAATTTTGGAGGGGACAGGGGGGTGAAATTTTCACCAAACCAGTCAGCTAATAGGTTAGCTATTTTTGCAGGAGTGAGATGTCATCCACAGCTAGTTCAGCACATATCTGGGTCCTACCTTTTAGGTTACGGATATAACTGAAGAATGCCTTATGGTTATCCTTAGCTATGGTTGCTAAATTTGTTCAAAGTTACCCTTAGGGGATTTTACAAGTTGTCATATTTGTTTGTTCAAGCAGAGGAGAGAGTTCTTCCAGTGCTGGAACCTCTCTTTTTTATTCTTACACAGCAACCTCTTCCTCTTGTTGTATAACTTATTAATGCTAGATGTCTACCAGGGAGGCTTGTTTTTCTTCAGGATCTTGTTTTGAACCTATCAGGTACAGCAGTGTAAATACATTTGTACAACTGATTGCACAGAGCATTTGTGTATACCTTATTACAGTTGCCAATGCCATCTGTTTTGGCACCTATGTCTCTAATGCAAACAGGTAATCTGTAAATGGTTCATCTCCCAGGCCCATGCTTAGACTTATCAAGGGTATCAGAATTTGTCTGAGATTTGGGATGCATGGCTAGGCTTAAAAAGGCCCTTGTGGTCATTAGCCTAGTAAACACCTATAAACCTACGAATCTATGTGGGAAAAGGAGCTTGGAAATTATTTATGCCATCCCCTAAGAGGGTATAATTAACCTTGGTAAAATCTTTTAACCTGATAGGGCATTAGTGTTAACTAAGTCCAGGAACCTTAATGTGAGCATGTTGGTACTCGTATAAGTTTCCCAGTCAATGAAGACATAGTTAGAATTGCCCATGACTAGAGTGTTTGGTTGCAATTTGATTGAATCAAGTAGGTCCAAATAAGAGCCTGAGTATCATGGTTTATTGAAGGGGGCCTATAACTAACGATGACTTGAAGGGGGATCTTACCCACAGTTAGTTGAACTTGACGAATCACAGGCCTAAAGCAGATGCCCTATGCTGAACATCTAAAAAAACTCCAGCTATACTCTGTCACATATCGTCTACTCAGAGGTGATCTCTGCTTAACATACAAGGCCATGTCAATCCCAGAACTGCTGGACATGCTACACTTAAAGAAATCCCAATCCCTCAGAGCCACATGCTCCAGGGATCTAAACCTTGTCATCACAATGAACAAAACATGCTGGAGGGATAGGTTCCTGCCCCTGAGACTCCCCAGACTTTGGAATAGACAGCCCATATATGTCAAGCAGAGGGCCTCTTTGGTCCTCTTCAAAAGGAACTTTGACAATTGGATGGAAGATAGGAAATTCACCCCAGGGATCACGTCAGTTGCCCTGCTAGACAGGGGTCCAGGGAAGTAAATATTGTGAGAAGAAATAGCCAGGGAATTGTTATGGCTAGGCTTGTATAGGCCCTAGGGCCAATAGCCTAGTACCAACCTATGAACCTATGTGTAACTCAATGGAGTTTTCCTGTCTAAACAGTCTAGAGGGGTATTTATCTTTGATAAAGATAGATACTCCTCCTCCTTTGGTAGTCACACATTTATTTTGCGGCCTGAAAGTGTGGAAGGTATTGTAGCCTTGCAAGGCCTGCATATTCTCTATGACCCTGAACCACGTTTCTGTGACTGCATAGACATCATCATCCTCCAGAGAGAAGAGTGCTTCCAGAGAGTGCAGTTTCTGATTTAAACTCCTGTATTTAGGAGCATAACCTTTAATTAAGTATTTAGCAGCATAACCTTTAATTTATTTGTTAGTGATATTTTCATGTCAAAAATTTTGTTGAGACCATGTCTAAAAAATGCAGTATGGGAGAGGCAAGTGCCTTAGCCAGTAACTGAAACCCTAGAGGTGATAGGTGAAGACTATCTCTGGCAAATCAGTGTGGTCTATCAACCATTTCATCCCAGGCTGACAGGAACTGGCTCCCCTTAGAATGAGACCAGAAACTAAGCCAATTGTTGAAGTCAATCACTTTTTGTTTATATTCTGGTATCATCCTAGATGACGGATTTACACCCATATGTGCAATGACTGTATCATCTGTGCTTGTGGCACATTGACTGTAGTGCATGTGTGATGTGGTGAATCCTGGCACCTGATACACAGCTAACTGTGACCCTCTTCTTGTACAGCCTGATGAGTGGTGCATTGTTGTGTCCCACTAAAGAGTCACCTGTGACTAGGATAGTGGACTTTCTGGAGGTTTGCCTTATTAGTTTAGAAATTGAATCAATGTGACTCTTAGGTGTGCATTCCATGATGGCTCTTGTATGTGCTGTGTGTTTGTGAGCATGTGAAGATTTTTGTGTGTACTTGTTTCTGATGTTACATTAAGGAAGCCTTTGTGGTTTAAGTAGGTTATTTTTAGGAGCCTCAGCGTAAGTCTATGTGTTTGGTCTGTGCTGTGTTTGACTGATTTAATGTGGTGCTGTGTCATACTAACAACCTGCTTGTTCTTCATAGTGATTGAGCATGAGAGCTTTGACTCCAATAACATTATATAACTGCATCTCTTACACACTGAATCAATTTGCTTAAGTAGTAAGTTGCTGTCAGTAAACATGAGACAATAGCTACTTTGTCTCAGAATGTCCATTTTAACCATGCAGGCTGCAGAGACAGATGGGAAGAGAAAATTCATGGTTCCAGATGCTTAATAATCTGGGCTAAAAAAGAATTGGAGATAGTGCCTAAGTGGTTTGGAGCTGATTAACTGAAGTATTATCTGTCGGAAAGAGCAATCAGCTTCAGTGCCATACTGCTGGAGACAGTGCATTTTAGCTCATAGGTAAGGTACTGATCTGGTGTATATTAACAAGAATGGGTGGAAAAAGTGTGCATTGAGCACCACCCTCACAGTCATGGTTGTTGCCCTGCTTCTAGTATTTATGTTGATAGTGTACTTCTCCTTGCACTTCTTGTAGCCTTATTGTTAGCTTTGCATAGTTTAATCAACCCATTGCATCTGCTGCTTGATATATTTCATGTCATTTAGATGTTATTCACTTAACTGAGTTGTTCACTGCCATGTTGCCTGAATTAGTCAGCTTTGCACATGCTCTAATTGACATCACCCTACTGCCACTAGAGATGAATCTGCATTGCTCTTCCCACCCATATTCCACAAGCTCCCACCCCTTCACATATGTATAGTCACTGATCCATGCCCACCTATATATTGTTGCTTTCCACCCAGTAAAAGGCATACTGTCTGGAACTACACACCACCTTCACGCTAACAAGATATTACGTGCCTGAAAGAAGAATATATCCTATGTCAAGGGGTACATTGCAATTAATTGTTCTCTGATCTCTTTAACATATATATATCTATCTATATATATATATATATATATATATATATATATATATATATATATATATATATATATATATATATATATATATATATGTATATGTATAGGTATATATATATATATATATATATATATATATATATATATATATATGGATCTACTTCATATGTTTGACACTTCAAAATGCCGAATTTCATATTGCCAAGACCATATGATTGACATTTGAAATGTCAAAATATGAAATAGAAAAGTAAAAATCAAAAAACACTTACCCAAACACTACTAGCAGGAGGACAAGCCCCCCTGCACACCCCCCCCCCCGTAACTTAAATATACCAACTCCAAGATCACACTACAGTGCAGGAATGGAAATTTTCTATTCCACACTGTACGGAGATGCCAGTTCTGCATTGTCGGCATTTCAAATGTCGATCATATGGTCTCGACACTGACACGCCAAAACAACAACGACGAGAACACCGAGACCGGAAGATCAACAACTGAGATGACTGACAGTTTAAAAGCATGAAACTTCACATGCCTGACAAACCACAAGCCCCACAATCAACAAAACAAAACAAATACCTTTTCTGAAAAACACACACACAACACAAGCACACCAAAAACCTTACAAACGTACACTAAACCTTACATACACAACTATCTATGCACTAAAAGTAACCCAAACCCTAACCCTAAGGTCCATCACTATCGCACACTCACCTAACCCGTACCCTAACCCTAACCCACTTAACCCACCCCTAACCATAAAGTCTGTCACTGTCGCACACTTACCTTAACATGATGGTATTCTCAGCGTCGGGCTTTTAAACTGTCGGTCATCTCAGTTGTCGATCTTCCGGTCTCTGTGTTCTCGTCATCGGTGTTTTCAAGTAGACCCATATATATATATATATATATATATATATATATATATATATACATACATACGGTACACACACACACACACACACACACACACACAAGCCAAATACTAAAAATTTCACACAGACAAACCAATTAGTAAAAATTACAAGAAATATGTAGCCAACCTACAGTTTTCATTTTGTGATACCTTAAACCTCCTATAAGAGAGGCCCATGGGAAATATGCAAATGCCTGCTTAAGGACATCGTGTTTTAGCAATATGGCTTATGAATGTCCATGTCTTTTTACCTTTTGTTTTTAAGTCTTTGTAGATACATTCATACCAGTTCAACCAAACCCCACTAGCTCTAGACATGCATGTTTCAGCTTTCTTATGACTTTATCAGCAGAGCATAAGTAGAATGTTTGACTATACTTTAGAAATATAGGGTCTATAACCCAGCTGATGTCCATAACTATTATGGAGTCTGCAAAATATCCCAACTAACATTAGAGAGACTCCTTAAGGAGTCATTTGCATATATCCCATGGGCCTCTCTTACAGAAGGTTTAAGGTATCACACAGCGGAAACTCTATCTTGGCTAAATTTTTCTTGTAGTTTTTACAAATTGGTTTGTCTGTGTGACCTTTTTACTGTTTGGTTTGGATGATAATTGGGATTTTTTGCAGACACTTTAATGGTTATGGACATCAGCTACATTACATATCCTATGTTTCTAAAGTATAACCAAGCATTCCATTAATGGTCTACTAATAAGTTATAAGAAGGCTGAAACATTTATGTCCAAAGCTTTGGGGTTTAGCTACATTGGCTGGAATGTATACACAAAGACTTAAAAAAGGAAAAGGAAAAAGTTGTGGATAGTTGTAAGTGTGATGAAAGGAGATATTGCCAGCCCAGCTAGCTGGTATTTTATAAATAATTATATGTCATTAGTGAATATCAAATGATTTATACAAGATGCTTATGTTACAAATGTATTAGAACTGTATGTCATGTGCATATCAAACTGCTTTTACAGACATTTTTTATTTTATTTATTTTACATTTGTTGACTGGGAAAGTCCGACTGGATACATATCCATTTTCAGCGGAGGCCAGGGGAGAAAAGACGTGTGTTGAAAAGGTATTTCCAAATTGCTGCTTGAAATGTAACCACAGTGTGCCCTACAGGAGGAGAACAGAAATGTACATGCACTATTATAACTGTTTACACATATATATTTTAATAGTGGAAAATGGAATACAGGAGGTTAACTTCAGAAAAATAACTGAAATTAAATTACTTTATGGCTAGGCCATAAAATATGGTCCCCGGGATTCATGAAGCTTGCGCCAGGTGCCAGAGTAGCATCGGCGATCTAGAGCCAAATATGGCCACCGAGCAATTCAGGTACGAGCTGTTTCCATGTGCACTACCAGCATACGCCAGAGCTGCACAGCTCCCCGCACATGTATGCTAATTACCCCATTTGCAGCAGTGTAGCATGCAAATGAAGGTATATAGCAATTCATGAAGTGGTGCAGGCATAGCGTAAGCATGTAGAAATGTAAACCAAAAAAAAAACAGTTTACATTTTGCCAAACATAAAATCAGAGCCCTGAAAGCGGGCCAAACTTACGTATTATAATGTTAATATATGCCAGTGGCTAAATATATAGTCAGTGGCATAAAAAACATGCACAACATATAAAAAATAACATTTAATGTCATGGCAACACTAACGCAAAGTAAAACCGTATTGCATCTGTGCGCAAACGGGATCACAAGGAAAATATATTTAGATGTCATAAAACTGCAATGTAACACAATTCATGATATCCCCATAACAGTCAATGGCACACATGCTACACCACAACCATGGCGCAAGGGTTGCTAAGGGTCGGTGACAGTGTTCAGTGCGGTAACTAGGAATTAGCAGTCAATGCCATGCAAATGCATCAAGTAATACTGAATTGCAAATGCCCTGCCAGTGTAAGTATGTACCACACGGCATAGCAGTACAACACCGAGGAGTGGCCTGGAGGTAAACATGACATCAAGAGGGGGACGTGCCACCATAGCTGTAAGCACATTGGATCATTGCTAATCCGTGTTGCCTGTTGCTAAGCAAAGCCACAGGATAGGGGTGTGGAAGTAGCCATAGCTTTGCTTAGCTGAGAGCACACAAGGTAACCGAAAGTTCATGTGAATATGGATGAAAACATGCACGAAACCCAGTAAACGGCTGTGCACAGCACACACCACAGCTGAAACAGGAAGGATATGGGAAGACAATAAGGAAATGCTGCAGCATGGTAATTGGAGTACAAATGAGTAATTAACACCTAGGAACTCACAGTGGGCCATAGACAACAGCTAACAAGGCTGCTAGCAGCTACCTGCAGAACAGGAAAGGGGAGGTGCCGTACAGCAAAGAAAAGAGAACTGTAACAGCAGAACAAAGCAAACTTGCAGTAGATCAGCTACATAACACATTTCCCAACACAATCCTGGTTTGTGAAAGTACAAAACAAAAAAGCCGGCAGCTGGATGCATGCCTGACAATGGGAGGGGAATTGGGTTGAAAATTGAAGTAAAGGGCAATAGATGAATCATGGCAGCCAAGTGTAAGTCAACACCAAGACCCCACAATAGCAGTACATGCTGTAAAACCAATAATTAAGATACTCTGCAGCTGGAATAGCACAAACACACCCAATTACACCAGCATCATCCATTGCACAATAGTATAAGGTGTGAAAGCCCCCCACACACTTGTGTATTCCCAGACACTGTGCACCATTGGTGTATACAGACAGGGAACTTTTAATATGTACATGTTAGGGGCCGCCATAGCTTTGATTCACCAGCATGTGTTGGAGACTGACAGTGGTGTGAAGGATGATGCTGACAACCATCTCAGGCACCGGAGGAGGAGAAGAGTGTTCAGACCCAGGCTAACCTTCCAGGAGCTACATGATCTGGAGATAGTAGAGCATTACAGGGTGGACAGGGACATCATACAGCAACTTGTTGAGCTGTGATGACCACGCCTCAGAGCCAGAAGTAACAGAGGGGAACCCATCCAAGTGGACACAAAGGTATGTGTAAGCTTGAGAATACTAGCCACAGGTACCTTCCAAAGGCCAACTGGGGATATCATGGGGATCTCACAGACATCAGCATCCAGGGTACTCCACCAGTTCCTGGATGCCAATGTACCACATGCCAATGAGCACATATACTTCCCCTGAACGCAGGAGGAGTTGTCCAGCAATATGCGTCTCTTCCACCATGTGGCAGACTACCAGGCAGTACTGGGTGCAATAGACTGCACGCACATACACATCAAGTCACCACCCGGTGAGCATAAACCGCAAGGGATTCACCTCCATCAACTGCCAGATTGTGTGCAATGCCCAGGGCATTATCATGGATGTGTGTGCTGGCAGCCCTGGAAGCTATCACGACTCCCACATCTGGCATGCCTCACAGCTGTATCAGGTATTTGCCAGGGGGGACATCCCATATGGCCACCTGGTGGGGGATGCAGGCTATGCACTGGAAGCGTGGATGATGACTCCCATCATAAATGCACACACAGCCATGCAAGAACACCATAATGATGCACACACAGAAACATCATAGAGCGCGTGTTTGGGATGCTGAAATCATGGTTCCATTGCTTGGACATATCTGGTGGAGCCTTGCAGTACACTCCAGGCATGTGTGCCCACATCTTCATAGTATGTGCCATGCTACACAATATGATCCTGTGGAAACAGCTGCAGCAGGGACAGAATGGTGGAGGTGCTCACAGCTCACCACCATTGCCAAGGGACCCACAGGCACAGAGGGACTCAGACCACGAACACCCTGTGCTAGCCCCAGTAGGCAGATGGAGGTGTGCCCAGTATGCCCATGCCTTGGCAAAGAGGGAATGTATAGCACACACACTGACAGTGTAGGCACTCATGGACTGACGCCCTTCTCCACCTGCACAAACAGCAAACATGGACGGCACACACACACGACCACCTGTAAACTGTCATGTATAGGTGGTCTACTGTGTGCATCCTACATAGGTAGCCCTCAACTATTGTACACACAACCACCATTGGTACAAGGTAAGTCAATACCTGAACAGTAAATTAAGCTATCAGCATGTGTCCATACAGGTTTATAGATACATAAGTAGGTACATACCCAACTGCCGAGGCCACTCATAAGCATAGGCAAAACGTGTCTGCTGTCGCCACACCATCAATTAAGTAATTGTCCTTCTGTGGAGCAAAGCCAATTGCAGGATCCCTGGGGTGTAGCCACTGTTCCCCACCCACACTGCAAGGATTCCCTGGAGTGTTAGTGAGGGGTTTTGTATAATGTAATCAGGGATGTAGTTCCAAATAATGGGGAGTATCCCTGACAGGAATCTTCACAGATGTTTACATGTTACATAGTATACCTTAAATATAGTTTGCATATATAGGTAGTTCTCCACAGAATAATAAATATGTGGAACACACAACCACTGAAATGTGCGTTAATCACCCTTGCACTACCAGTGTCTGCTCTGAGAGGTAAGATATCACTTCCAGGATTAGAACACATAACCATGTACACAGTCATCACAATAACATACTACTACGCTACCTGAGCTGTACTAATGGCAGTTGTTTACTGACAGGATAAAACACAAAACGTAGGAATGTGTTGAAATAGGACAAACCGGCATGTACCCAATGAAAGGTGTATGTTATATATCTATATCTATATATATATATATATATATAGAGAGAGAGAGAGAGAGAGAGAGAGAGAGATATGTAGATATATGGGGATATACATATATATGTAGATATATAGATAGGTTAACAACATCTACATAACCATGGAGGTACATATAAATGGGACACCTACCACATACCGACGAGCGTAATCCCGAGGCTTAAGGTCCAAAAGAACACAGTACCGAAACACCAGATGCGAGAGGTGTAAAATCACAATGTTAAGGGACAGTTAGTCAGTGCTTCTGGTGTTGCGGTTCAGGTAGGTTACTGTGTGTAAGTGTGTTTCTTAGGGCTGTAGCATGTGTAAGTGTGTGTTCTGGGTGTGGTGTGTGTTCTTGGGGGACTGTAATGTGTGGGTGTGGGTTAGCTTTGTACGTCTGTTTGCATGATCTAGGAGGTAGAATATTAAAGTAGGAGGGTGTGGGAGGCACAGACACCTACATGGGGGGCTTGGCCACCTGCTCATACATAGTGTAGGATGGTTTGTTTGGATGTGGTGGGTAGCAGTGTGTCTGTGTGTGCGTGTGTGTGTTCCATGTTCGTGTTACTTTCGCGAGTTACTGTCGCTGTCGGTAATGTGGGATATGGGAGTCTTGGCCCAGTACTGTGTGCATTGGAACTCTGTGGTTTTGGGATTCCATAGGTATCCCGTATACATTGGTTGAAGTGTTCATATATGTGTATAACATGGACCATAGCAATCACACATTCTGGCACTACCAACCTTTATGAACAAAGGATATGGGGAGTATATGCTAATACACTATTACAAATATGTGCTATGGACATGAGCCAATGATAGTGTTACCACCTGTCCCACTTTGCGAGGGACAGTCCCTCTTTGGGTGGTTGTGTCATGACCAAATATATTAAACGTGGCAAATGTCCTGGGATTGTAGGACATAATTATGTCCCATATGTACTGTAATAGTTGCATGCAATAGTTATTTCTGTATCTAAAATACCTACATGTTACAAGGAACAGGATAAGCAACTAAACTGCTACAAGAATAAGCTTATATTTATGCAAGAAAGGAAAGTTCTATCCCTTGTACTGACCGTGGGTTTGTGTCGCCCTGTAAATCCTGATGTGTGTCCCAAAAATGTCCCACTATGGCCATATGAAAAGGTGGCAAACCTAGCCAAAGAGGGTCAGTCACCAACACAACTACGATGACTGCAAATACTTATGACAGAAATACACAGCTTTCATGTAGCAACACTTTATTACATTCAGATGTATTACTGAAGGGATTCAAGGACTAACATCACCTGCATGCTATACAGGAAACACAGAACAGTGCCTTAATGAATCAGCCTGCAATTACCATCGTATTAGTCCACAAAAGGATAGGTGTTCAAATAGGGAAGGAACCCTCAGTTACATATCGATTATGTATAAAAGCAGTTCCTACACACCTGCATCTGCTATGCACACCCACCAACATCACCCCCACACCCACACATATTCCAATACAAACTGTAATAACATCACAAATCATTCACTCACTGTACGACATCTGCAGAAGCCTTAACATACCTTGTCAGAGACACACTAACATGGCCCTATGTGAAATAGCTGCTGTTATACAATGGAACAACTGCTGATGTTATAGGGTTTGTTTGCACTAATCTCATTTCAGAGAGTTGTGTGTACACCAGGATGTGTTAGCAATTACTGAGTAACAGCACAGTATGCTACACTTGTTCACCAAATCAAGGGTGTCTGGTGAGCACACTGTAAGCCACATAACAGTTCATGCATAGCCATACAGCCTTGAGCTGCCCAAACATCCTTGCCAGACTTAAACATCTGCAGAAGTATTAGGTACAAACAAACCCTGCATAAGTAGCAATGTTCTGATATATAACAGCTGTACTCACATGTAGAACAAAATCGTCTAGCCATTACACACAGTCCACAGGAGTCATGAAGCTAATATATCTCTGTGTGTCTCCATATAGCTGTTCAAATATATCACAAACAACACATCCAAGCCGTCTTCCTTGAATGTAAGGCAAACAGACAAAGCCCAAAAGGAGTACTCAGTTATACACTACTGTTGCCATGGTATCGGCTAATGGAGTAGCTGCACAGTTGATGTGCATCTAATTAACAACTTTGGAACACCAATTGGTGGACAGGATACCACATGTTACCAATATGTAATTACAAAAGGATGTGTTATCTCACATTCAAACCATCCGTATATACCAGTGGAACATTACAAAGAACATTGAAACACAAACTGAAAAGGATTAAATCAACAGTTAATGACACTTTGGGTTACTAATAAGGTATGTAGAACAGTCATTATGTCTGTGTATTTAGTACCTTTCTGTAGTATTTAAAGTGCACGCAATCCATATAGTGGAAACAGTTATCTTGTAGCGATGTATTGTTGAGCATAGTAACGCTTGTAGTATTTGTGTATACTGCTGTAGGTCACAAGGCAAACACCGCATACACCACAAGTGATGCTATATAGGGGCTTTGAACAGAAATAATCCTCACCAGCCACTGTCAGTGGTAGGGCTGGTCCAACAAGTATGTGCTATAACAGGGGATAGTATATGTTGATATATTGTAACTGTAGCCATATGTATGGGTGTATTACTGAGAATAACATGTCAAAGGTTGGGTCACTGTGCAGTTATGATTTGCATTGTGGGATATTGTGCCAATAACTGTGCAAATGTACGGTATTGTAGGCAGATATGTATTACAAGCTACATAGCATTACTGTTATGTTAGGCAAACATTAGTTATGTCTATTGGCATTTACAATACACAATAACAGGATACATATGTCTTTTAGTCACCCAACAGTTTATCAGCATGATAGCAAAGTAAAATGGAAGAGCTAGTTAACTATCCATGCACATAAGACATGTAATATGTGCAAAGGTAGGTACTAGGCTGTCTTACCAAGGGTATTTATAAGCCTAGCTAGAGTGTGTTGGCTTTCGCCACCCCCATACGTTGGTTCCCTGTGCCTCTGAATAGCAGTGCCATTAGTCCCCTGTGCCTCTGTCCAGCAGAGCCACTGCAGTGATCCCCGGGGTACATGTCTGTCTCCCATCCACACATCAAAGTTTCCCTTGAAGAGTGCTAGTGAGGGGCCCTGCCTGATGTACATTGGTATCATGTTCCAAAGCATGGGGAGTGTCTGTGTCAGGAATCTACCTGTCCATCATGTCCTAGTCATCGTTGTGATATGCTGAATGTACAGAAAGATGTACCTCAGGTATGGACAGATGTGTGGAAATAACTAAGTGGTGGGGCATCTTTGCAGATGGATGTTTGCTGTGGACAGCTCACAGGTGTGTTACAAGCGGTCCTACAATAACCTTGTGTGTCATGTCCTTCAATTAACGAAACCATTGCTTACCAGTTACACAGGTTATTGTAGGACCGCTTGTGACACACCTGTGAGCCGTCCACAGCAAACATCCATCTGCAAAGATGCCCCACCACTTAGTTATTTCCATACATCTGTCCATACCTGAGGTACATCTTTCTGTACATTCAGCATATCACCATATACAGTTGGCAATGTTGAGGCCGCATTGCAACTGCATGATGTACTAGGATACACATCACCTGCATACATCAGCAACTGCACATGCATGTTATCTGAACACACAACACTACGTGTACAGGTGTGTATGTCCTACAATAATGACATTTGGGCATATTTGTAGGAATTGCAATTGGTGGACATGTGTAATGACATACATGACATGTGGACTGTTGTATGATATGATGGGTGTAATGGGTGACGGGTGCAGAGGGAATGTTACCTCTGTCAACATTGATATCACACCTTATGTACTGTTAGCATTCAGCAGCCATGGACCTACATTCCATGTGCATGTGTGTAATGGCTGTATCCACCTGTTTGCACAAAGGACAACAACAGCTATGCTATTTACATGTATGTTGTGTGTGTGTGTGACATGTACATACCCAGGGCAGGTACATGTATGTCATATCCATACATGAGGGTGTGTACTGGTGTACAGCAACAGTCATCTGCTAATGGTGGAAAGTACCGAGGGCCCCTGGTATCTGTACAGCTGACCTGGTTACAGACAGTGGTATCATTGCATTGCATAACACATGATGCAACTGTGTCAGTACATGTGTACTCTCTACAGTTGATGTAGAGCTTGGTACAGTACACAGGTCAAGGGTCACATGGTGGCATACTCTTCTATGTCATATAACATGTATGGATGCATGTTGGTGGTCCGAGGGCATGGTGGTGTCTGAGGTTTACATCTTAGAATGCTGCATGTGACACTGTGTCCTGCACATGACTCATCTGTGATGCCTTTCATGGAAGCACCAATCAGTACATGTGAGTGGCCTTTATGTATGTGGAGACACCACCTGGAGCGGTCCATACCTGTGTTAGGGGCCACATGTCTAGTTCTGAGGTATATGGTGGTAGTGCTAGGTTCTGAGGTATATGGTGGTAGTGCTATTGTGCACTACAGAGCCATCAGCCAGGTGTTCCTCACTGCACAGATGTCAGTACTCCCCATTGTTGGATCTACAGTGACCAGCTATGAATATGGACGCTACATATCTAGCACTGGTTATCATAAGAAAACAATGCAGTTATCCTGTAGGTGTATGGGAGTTAACCTGTGTTTAGGACATTTGCTTGGAATGGCACTGTGTGGGCGGATGCGACTTGGGTAATATCCCCGCCCCCTTGAATCATGGATGCATGTGATATGTGACAAAGGCCTGCCTACTGTCAGCCATGTCATCCCAGAATGACAGCAGATGTTGTGTAAAAGACCGGTGTCAAATATAGAACAGCTTTTCTGCTAACAATGACAACTACTAACACCAGAGCCCATTACAATGTGCTCTTTACATCTACCTGTAATAGCATGTCCACTGTGGCCTTCCGTGTTTAGCATCAGTGTGCATCCCAGTCAGCCCTGTGCTTCTAGGAGTATGAGCATGCCCAGTATATCCTTGTGTAGATGGATACATAGTAGTGCATTCCGACCAGCCCTGTGCTACTAAGTGTGTGAGCATGCCCCCTATGCTACTAAGTGTATGAGCATGCCCAGTATATCCTTGTGTAGATGGACACATAGTGCATTCCGAACAGCCCTGTGCTACTAAGTGTGTGAGCATGCCCAGTGACACCTTCTGTTGGTTATGTGCCTCTGTGTATGGGCATGGCCATTGTAACCCTGTATAGTGGTAGTAGTCATCCATTCCACAGATGGGCATACTCCAGGTCAGGATGGATTCCTACTTTAAACACACAGGTTCACAGGTATGTACATCTTAATTGCCAGCATCCCTGTTGATGTCCACATTCCCAGAAGGTCATAATGACAGCCTTGAAATGTGTAGTCTGTGTGGTGTGATTCGTAAATATGTAGTATTGTAATAGTAATCTGTAAATAGGCAGGTGTTCCGTTCCCACCACTGGTGTGTGTGTGTGTGTGTGTGTGTGTGTGTGTGTGTGTGTGTGTGTGTGTGTGTGTGTGTGTGTGTGTGTATGTCTGTCCCTGTTTGCCAGAGGACTGTAAATTGCTTTTAGACTGCTCACATTCCATACATTTCTTATACCCACCTTTATCAAGGCTGATGATGTCACTCATCTACAAATACACCTCTGGGAGTGCTATGGCCCAGTAATCTCGGTAGTGCATTCTGTAACTGCTTAATGCTGTAGTGTAATAAAATAGTTAGGACGGTGTTCTAGTCCCACACTTGCTAAATGTGTGTGTGTGTCCCCGTTTGCCTGAGGACTGAGTAAGGCTTTTAGACCGCTCACACTCCATACATTTCTTATACCCACCGTTAGCAAGGCCGATGATGTCACCCATCTACAAATACACCTCTGGGAGTGCTGTGTTCCAGTAATCTCAGTAGCATGTTCTGTAACTGCTTAATGCTGTAGTGTAATAAAGTAAATAGGTCAGTGTTCTAGTCCACACTTGCCGTGTGTGTGTGTGTGTGTGTGTGTGTGTGTGTGTGTGTGTGTGTGTGTGTGTGTGTGTGTGTGTCCCCATTTACCTGAGGACTGAGGAATGCTTTTACACTGCTCACACTCCATACATTTCATATACCCACCGTTAGCAAGGCCGATGTTGTCACCCATCTACAAATACACCTCCGGGAGTGCTGTGTCCCAGTAATCTCGGTAGCGCATTCTGTAACTGTGTAATGCTGTAAAGTAGTTAGGATGGTGTTCTAATCCCAGACATGCCAAGTGTGTGTGTGTGTGTGTGTGTGTGTGTGTGTGTGTGTGTGTGTGTGTGTGTGTGTGTGTGTCTGCTTGCGTGAGACAGCAGCAGCATGTGTATTGTAATAGATGGAAATGGTCAGGTGATGGTCTCTGCAGCTATTGCAGTCCTCCTCTAGCTGATTGCATGTGGTACAGCTGTGATAGTGTTCCCATAGCCATCAGCATGATAAACACCATACACTATCTAGGGAAACATGTTATCATCTGGCCATGACAGTCACTGTGAGTGGTACCTGGATGTGGTGTTCTGACATGGAATCACAGATGATATCTGGATGCACCTCAATCATTTTCCACTGGTGAGAAATAGCCCAAAGACTGGAGGGTAATGTGCCACACATGACTACAGCATGTAAGTGTACCTCTGCTGCATTGAGATTACTGCCTGTTTAACATGTGTGTGGTAATGGCTATTCTGCATGTTATAATACAGACATGACAGTACTCTGTTCATGAGGGTCCCCCATCTGTAGGGCCATGTGTGAACTTGTCAGTGTGTGCAACCATTTGTTTCCTGTGTTACACACTGAACACACATCTGTGCACAGCAGAAGCATGGTGTGAGGATTGCAGACAGTACATGATGATAGGGATGTGTTACTGCCATTGCATCCCTGACTGATGTGTCACATGAGACAGTTGTATGACTGACACTGTGTGGGATTCCCATTGACAAGCCAATGATGGGCAACTGTTCATAGCTGTGGTCACACGTCTACTACATATTGTACAGTTGGCATGCAGTATATATACATGTGTTGTGCTCCCTCTGCAAATGTATACCATCTGTTGTGTTAGGTTGCTGGTAATATCTATGCATACTGTTGTAGGTAATCCTGTATGCTGTTGTCTATCACTAAGCCATTTGTGGGTTTAAAACGCAACACCATAGGCTGAATGGGTTGGGAGGTCCCAGCAGAACCTCCTGTCCCACTTCAGCTGACCATGGCACCAGGCACTAGCACATCTGGGGCCTAGCCATAGACATCAACCTCTGTTGGCTCTGTACCACCTACTGGTGGTCCACCACTGAGGATAGAGCATGTCCCCCTTGGAAGCAGGACCAGACAGGTACATATCTGCTGTCATGCGGTCCTGGACGTGTTGCGTTGGTGGCTCCCTAAGGGGTTACGAAGCCAGATACGCCAGTTCAAGGGCAGAATGTCACATTTACAGGGTGATGCTGCCCCTCCTGGACAGCCCCCAGCACTGCCTCCTTTGCAGCTGTGTAGGTGCAGTGGCAGTTGCCCATGGCTGGGGACCTCCGTCCCACTGTTCCCATGAGCTAAATCACAGGACATTTGCCATAATTACAGTTATTTTCCAGGACACAACTGCCCAAAGGGGAGTGTCCCTCACAAAGGTGGACAGGTGGTAACCCCAACCCTATTATTCTATAACTTTCTAAGGTAGTCAGGGAAACATGCACTTTCTCTCACTATCAGACCTCTCATACGAATGGGGAAGAATGAACACTGAATCAGGGACACTGCATAATGACCTCAGGGACACAGTTAGAAGGTTGGTGCTATTAACCTGACACATTGACGAACACAGAGCACATATGTATTCATACACATTGTCTGAGGTATATGCTGTTTATGACTCTTATATGTTGTCATTATTCATTATGTGTTTTCCGCCACCTTTCCTCCTAATATCACTAGTTCTAGGAGGGTTTAATTGGGACTGTGTTAGATTCTGATTCATAATCATGGACATCCCTGGTAATCAGGGACAGTTCAATGATATGGTCCCTATGTGTTCCCCCAATGGTTTACGGACTGTCCAGTAGATGTGCTCTTAAGGTTTGGGAGGTATGGGCATCTGTTATACCCAAATTGGAATATTACTTACACCCAGGGTCCTAATACGTGTCTGCCAGCCAACACCTGCACGCCCCTACCTGCCGCTACTCTACAGCACTCATCCTTACTGTGGGCGCAGGTGGGAGCAGGTGGGGTATGAACACACCCCTACACACTGCCCAATCATCCCGTGTTGGGACACATGTTGTACTTTGTGTCAACCCATGTGTTATCAGGCTTGCACAACCTACTGTTCCATGTACAGCTACATCCTGCTCATAATAGTGTTTACTCCCATTGGCTGGAAGTACAAACTTTTTGGTGTCCCACAACGGACGTCGCTGTCCATGTTTAAAGTGTAGACCTTGTAGATTTCAACCACTGGTAGTTTCCTGCCGGTGGTCTGGGAAGCAGTGTTCTATTAACTTTATTGCATGTCTGTATGTCTCACTGGCCTAGCTGGGGGGGGGGTAGACGTTTCTTGATTGGACCTCCCACCAACATATGCCCGGTCTAAACATATGTTACCCGTAACTGCATTTACAGAACCTAGGTACATACAT
>NC_056730.1:637510936-637653436 GCF_019279795.1 Protopterus annectens
GTGACACTACAATGGAATATGGGCACGGGGTTTTAAATATCATTCGTTCGAGGGACGGGGACTCAATATTCAGCTACGTGCCTTTGTGTTTACTTTTTATTGTGGTGTTCGCAAAAATGTCTTGTATGCTTTGCATACATTTCAGTATCCATGGACACTGACAGGAGTGATTACTATTAGAGGCAGGCTGTACTAGTCAGCATTTTAGGTTGCATGTATGCAGCCAACATGTTCACGTCTCCGTACAGCGCTTGGACACACCCCCTGCACGTGTACATGTTTCCTATGCACGTGGCCGTTACGGCAGCGCACCTTCATTAATATGCATGTGGTGCTGCTGTGCCATCTCTATGCCACACGGTCGGCGCAAGGATAATGCCATCCTTGCACTGAGCTTCATGAATCCCGGGGGGTATCTTTTAGTTTTCAGTGCAGCAAGAGACACAATGTCTGCACTAGGAAGCTTTCTGTTTTGTCTTTAGGGTGAATTAATTACTAGTCTTAAATGCATGAAGGAATGGAATTGTTTTAGACTTCCAGCATCTGCCAGAGATCCTAGGAGAAGCCCGTCTGTATATTTTTACAGGTAGATGCTAAATACTGCAGCTTCTTCAGGGGTTATTTGGCCTGGGAACTAGCAGTCAGATAACAAGAAATGGTGTCATTCTGCAAGCTATCCCATAAGTAATATTTTAGATATCAATTTGAGAAGTCCCTTGGTGAGACGGAGCATTCTGTCTTGGACCTGACAGCAACTAGAAGATCCATTCACCACATCTGCCTTGCTCTATTAGTAAGTTCTTAGGTTATAGTAATTCTCTTAGATTCAGTCAGGAATATAGTAAAGCTTAGTTTAGATATTTTTCTTTATTTATTTGAGATTGTCCTGCAATGTTGTTTTAAATATTTCCTGTGGTTTTGAACTCTGATGTCACTGTAAATATATATTTAATATTGTCTTGTTCCTTTATAATTTATTATTAAATATATTTAAAGCTATCATTGTGGATGATCTGTGTATAGATATTTAAGTTTTGAGAGTACTTGCATATTTATTTGGTGAACACTGTGTGGGCCAGTCCTAATAGCCTTGTACTTGGTCAAACTGCCATTTGTGTTAATATTAATGTTACACAGTAAGATTGGACACCCTTTGTTAAGGGCTTTTAAGTAGCTGATAAGGAGTGACTGGTGGCAGTAGAAACTACCTCATAGTCTGGGCAGAGGGGGGCATAGCTATTCAACCTGTGCCAGCCTTTCCCATATATGTTTATGTGTGTGTATGTGTGTGTGTGTGTGTGTGTGTGTGTGTGTGTGTGTGTGTGTGTGTGTGTGTGTGTGTGTGTGTGTGTGTGTGTGTGTGTGTGTGTGTGTGTGTGTGTGTGTGTGTGTGTGTGTGTGTGTGTGTGTGTGTGTGTGTGTGTGTGTGTGTGTGTGTGTGTAATCAGACCTCAAAGACTGTGTATGTCAGCTACTTGGGCAGGGATATGAAGCACCGTTTGGGCAGAGAGGGTGCTGAAGGTCTTGGCTTGATCACTCAGTTGAAATCTCAGCTCTATAGCTGTGCCAGTGGGGATTCTTATTGGGAATCTGTAGACAGGTAGAGGAACCAGCCCCAGAATGACTGTAGTCTCTGTGTGCTCTTAAAGGAAATAGCACTTGATGCAGAGCTGCATCTGGCAGTACTTTGTTTGTACCTGTCATCATCTCAGTGAACGTCCCCCACTGTCACGAGTGGTGAAGATTAAGACTCCTTGATTACTGGTTGGCAGTGGGGGGTCATCACAGTAAGCCACATTGCTAAAACACTTGATGTCCTTAAGGGGTTACCTGCATGCATCACATGAGCCTCTCTTACAGGAGGATTGAGGTATCACACAGTAAAAACTTGGCTAGCTTTTTCTTGTAGTTGATGTATATGTATATGCATATGTGTATGTATAGCTATCTATATATATATATATTTACACACACACACACACACACACACACACACACACACACACACACACACACACACACACACACACACACACACAATACGCATATATATGGGTTCCCTTCAGAATCTCAAACTACCAGAATCCCAAATTTCAGTAGCCCAAGACCAGAAGGGCGAAAGTGCAGAATACCGAAACCCCAAAAGCACGAAATTCAAAATCCCGAAGTTTGGAAATTTTGAATTAGCGGTTCTGGTGTTGCAGTGTGTGAGTGGGTGGTTGGAGATGTAGGTAAGTGTTTGTGTTTTACGGGTTTTAGCTAGGGGCTTTAGTGTGTGTCTGTGTGTTTTGTTAGTGTGATGCGTGTGTGCGACGAGAATGTAGCTTGTGTGGTGGTGTTTTTGTGTGTTTGTCTGTGTAGTGTGACCTCAGAGTTAATATATTTAGGTAGGGGAGGTGTGGGTGGCATAGCCCCCCACGTGTGGGGTGCAGCGGGGCTTGCCCCCCTGCTTGTGTGTAGGGTAGGTGTTTGTGTATGTGAAGGGAGGTTTATGTTTGTGTTTATGTCTGCGGTATGTTTAGTGTAGAAGTTTCTATTTTACATTTCGCACTTCTTGGGTTTGGGGTTTTTGGATTTTCGGCTTCATGGTCTCGAGATACTAAAATTCGAGATTTCAGTATTTTGAGATTGTGATGTGAGTATATATATATATATATATATATATATATATATATATATATATATATATATATATATATATATATATATATAGATATATAGATATATATATATATATATATATATATATATATATATATATATATATGTACACATAGATATATTTGTGTGTGGGTGTGTGTGTGTGTGTGTGTGTGTGTGTGTGTGTGTGTGTGTGTGTGTGTGTATGCGTATATATCACTGCATGCATTTTATTGCATTGTAAAATAGTGGTGTTTTCCATTGCTGATGCAGTTTGTCGATTTATGTAACAGTCTACGTTCATTATAATTCAAGAGTTTTTGCCCTTTTTTAAGTTTGTGCGACCATGGGACTGTGTGGAAAAAGCCCCCCATAAAGAGATTTTTTTGTTTTACTTTTCAGAATCAGAAATGTAATCTAATGGTTTACGTTTGATTTATCTTTAGAAACCGTTACAGTAACATAGCAGTATAATATAGGTATTAAGAGAATGTGCATATTAGAAATGATAAAAAAGCAGTGTTCTTTGGAATAACAGTGATTTCATATATTCATTAGTATAACAGGTTATTCTCCCAAAGTGGTAGTTATGTCAGGAGGGGCTTGTGTTCTGTCCAGTGCATGCAATACTGCCTATTTTTTTCCTTCATTCTGCAATGGACAACAGTAAAAAGCTGAGAGAAAAATAGAAGTGGACTTATAGTGCAAACACAGTAAGAAATGTATTATTAAAATAAACTCAGTAGCATTAGTAAACTGCATGTGGAGGTAGAAATGATAAATATTGGTGTTCCTCTTAGGCTATTTCTGGGGTTAGCCTTCTCAAACGTGTTCACCACTGACCTTAGAAATTAATTGAATGGAAACTTTCTGATAGATTAAATTACAGCAAAAGTAACACAGGACTAATATAAGTGATGGACTGCAAAGCATAAAAGCTCCTCTCAGAATACTAGATCAATGATCTTGAGATCTGGTATCTGAAAATGTATTCACAAAAATTCATGGCTTAACACCAGAGAAAAAATCCAAAGATAACTTAGTTTATTGTCAGCTGGGTTCATAGATTAGTACTAGGCTAACTGCCCTTGTGGGTTGTTTGAAGCCAAGCCAATTACCCCATGTGATAATCAAACCCTGGACCTTATGTTTGTAAGGTGAATACCTTAAACATTATGCCAAACTCCCACCCCTTAGTTATTGGCTGCTAGACTGAAGTAAAACACCTGGATGATGATATAAAAGCATCTTAAGTTTTATGAAATCTGCTAAAAGTAAATGTTACAGACTGGCAATATCCTCCAGGACAGGACATCAGAAGCAGATCACATGACCTAATAATTTCTATCATCTGGTCCTTGGCCAGGCATTATTTGTAGTACTGTTTCATTTTTCTTTTTCTGGATTCCTCTCTTCAAGGAGGCATACATAAACCAAAAATGGTAAGCAGAAAATGAAAAAAAAGATGATATTAATTTTTTATTGCAATTAAAATGAGACATATCTAGATAACTTTCAAATCACAGTTATAAAACTTATATGAATATAAAAAAAAAAGCTTTTGAGTAACATAAAGCAAGTAACAGATAATAATGACAATAAATTTATTAATCATAAATACATGTCCTAAATGAGCTACATAGCTAAAGAAATTTGGCCAAATATATGACCTGAAGAGTTTTTAAAAAATCATATTTTACCTCCTAGTGATACCCCGATCAGAAAGGCTGTATCTCCCACACACCTTATACTTGTTAAATACTCCAGAAATGCTGCATCTGAAGATGAGAGGGCAAAAACCTTGGCAGTCACCTTCAGCTTTTGCATCTGACTGAATTTCCAGCTGATTTGCCAAAAATCAGTCCTCAACCAAAGATGAACTAAAAATTTAGAAGCATGACAGCTGCTTTCTAAAATATTCTGTGAATCTATATATTAGTTTACTTTCAGACAGCAGAACACAATATGTTTTCAAAATTAAAACTTATATATAGTATACACTATGGGGGAATTCAATAAAGCCTACACATAGTGATTGTCCATGTAGACAGAGTGGCACAGAAGTTAGCAGCAGTACGATCCAGTAAACAGAGCATAGGAGCGTGCACAAGCGTGTGGACATGGAAGTGTCTGTGGCATGCAAATCACCTCATAGGCAGGTGAACTGCATGCAAATGAGGTTGTTTTGCAATCCAGGAAGCAGATAGGTAGATGTGCAGAACCTGTGTTGGTATTAGAAGTGTAGACGAAAAATAACCATGTATAGAAATGTAAAAATTGAACAGGGCCTGTAAACGCCCAATTAGAAGGTCAGAAATGTTATAGTAGGTGCAGCCATGTGCAAAACTATGCCCTGTGTGTCCATAAAATAATGCAAAATAATAAAAAATAAATGTTTTTTTTAATAGCCATATTACATTTGAGTGGCACGCAGCAGCGGGCAAACATGCCGTTATGCAAAATAAAAATACTAAAAATCTGAAAAGTTAAAAAAATGACATGAGTGAGAATAATGCATTAAAGAGCCCTGCATGCTGTATGTGCAATGGTAGATGTCTGTGGTTGCTAAGGAAGCAGACCATGGAATAGTGAAGTATGTAGGTCATGTGCACAGATCTATATGCAAATGAGCAGTGGTTACTGAATAGCAAAAATGGGCCACTGTGTCTGCAGATAAAACCTGTGTAGCCCCAGAACCCTGTAGGTGTCCACATAACAGCTAGCTGACATGAACAGGTGGTGTGTCACTATATGTTAAAACAGATTAGAGCTCAGCAGCACTTGTTTATGCTCAACTCAGCTAAGCAGGGAGGCGTGTCTAGTGATGCTAAGCATTGTTTAGCTGCAGGGTGCATGTTTTAGCTGGTTTTAGCTATACTTGAGTGTGCCCATGCATGGGGTATGTCCAGACTACTGAGCAGTGTTTATACTACTGGTATGGGTTTGCGGGCCACACCACATTGCTTAGCAGGAATGGCATTTAAAATAAAAAAAGGAAGTTGCCTGGGAAAGCCAATCAAGTATACATTACTGATAAACCCTGTTCCACTGACACTAGGCCATTCAAACCCCTCATTGATATACCTGGCAGGTGGAATGCATCACAGCTAGTCAATCACACAGGCTGCATCTGCAGCACACCACTATAAAGTATGCATACACCCTTCAGTCTGATTTTCCCACATACTCTGCACCACTGGAGTACACACTTGGCAATTTTAACTGACAGAATGCTAGGAGCTGCTGCTGCTCTGCTACACCTGTATGTGCTAGAGGCTGAGATCAGTGCTGCTGCTGCTGCTAACAATAGACCTAGAATGAGAAGGAGAAGTGTGTTTAGGCCCAAGGTTAACATCCAGGAGCTACATGAGCTGGATATTGTAGAGTGCTACAGGGTGAACAGAGACAGTACAAGAACTCACCGAGCTCTGCTGCTCTCAACTCAGACCCAGAGCCAAGACAGGGGAACCAATCCCGGTGGAAATAAAAAGTATGTGTAGCCTTTAGAATACTAGGTACAGATACTTTTCATAGACCAACTGGGGACATGATGGGGGTCTCACAGGCATGTGCATCCAAGGTACTCCAACAGTTCATGGCTGCCATGCAAACACATGCCAGTGCCAGTGAGCACATTTATTTACCCTGCACACCTGAGGAGAGGGACAGCAGTATGCATCTCTTCTACCATTTAGCACACTACCTTGAGGTACTGGAAGCCATAAATTGCACTCATGTACACATCAAAGTACCACATAGTAAGGATGGTAGAGTCTACGCCAACCGAAAGGGGTATCACTCCATCAACTGCCAGGTCATGTGCAATGCCCAGGTCATTATCATGAGTGTGTGCAGGCAGCCCTTGCCGTTACCACAACTCCCATATCTGGCATGCATCACAGCTGTACTTGATGTTTGCCAGGGTGGACATCTTGTACAGCCATCTACTTGGGGATGCTGGGGATGCACTGAAACTGTGGATGATGACACCCATCAAAAATGCACAGACACCTACTGAAGAATGCCATAATGAGGCACAAGCACAAACTAGGAACATCATAGAATGTGTGTTTGGGCTGCTCAAGTCATGGTTCAGCTGCCTCAGTATATCTGGTGGAACCCCACAGTACTCTCCAGCCACATGTGCACAGATGTTCATAGTATGTGCCATGCTACACAATATGATCCTGCAGAAACAGCTGCAGCAGGATCATCACTGGGAAAGGACACACAGCCCCCCACCAGTGCCAAGATCCCCATAGCCACACCCACTGGAGGACTCGGAGGGTGAACACTCTGAACCTATCCCTGTAGGCAGACTTAGGTGTTCCCAGTATGCCCTGGCCTTGGCAAAGAGGTAATGCATAGCACATGCACTGACACCCTAGGGTCCTAGGGACTGACACCTCACACTGACTCACATATATAGTAAAAAGGATGCCAGTCACACCACACAACAGGTACCTTACCATGTATTGGCTGTGTACTGTGTGCATTTGACAGAGTCAGTCCTGAAGCACTCTTATCTCAACTGCTGCATTCACAAGATAAGCCACTCTCCTTTATAAGAAAAGTATAGGGTGCTAGACTATGGTAGCATATGTATGGACCTGCTGCATATATGCTAGGGAATAGACTGGGCTACTGGGCTACCTGTAGAGAACTAACAGCTATGTGAGACAACAGGAACTCTCTCTCAAATACTGGCTGCTGCATAATATGCAGTGGACCACAAGGCAGCAAAACTCACTGCAGTATGCAAGGGTAATGACAAACAGTAGGGTCGTAGGACAGATGCATGACTGCTAATGCCAGAGTTCCCTACCCCCAACACAGCCATATTCCCATACAACTGCAGTAAAAGTATGTTTGCAAGGTCATAGCAGCAGACCACACAATCCCAGGGCTGTCCCAAACAACCTGGCAACATGTTCTACGTCCACAATATGCAGGGGTCAAACTGTATGTCTGTCTGCTGTTGATAGTGTCAGGAATTACACTTCACTTTCTGGTGGCTGGTGTGGCTTAGTGGGCTAAGTACTTTAGCACAGTTGAAAGTGTTCATGGTTCAAAGGTGGCTGTACCTACAATTTTGCATAGGAGGTACTCCTTTGGTAGGAGTCCCACAGACTGTCAATATATCACTGTTTGTTACTGCAAGAAAGCTGGACAAAGCCAGACACAATGTAGGGACAAGGGGGTCACAGCTATGGACATCACACATGCTCTGAGTAACCTAGAAGGTGGCTAGTACAACAGCAGGTTGTAACATGTTACAGTAGCAGCATGATGTAAAGGCCATCATGTAACTGTGCCAGTACTTACAATAATTCAGTGGGTACCATATTGTAGTATATTACCAAAAAACTACAACTATCTTAGGAATAGAGCATACATATGGGGCGGAATGCTGAACATACTGCAAAACATGTACAGTCAGAGGTGTGACGTCTGTAACCCTGTGTGTGGTGTAACATCATGTACACCAATCACAGCATACCTACAACTACTTAGAGCAGGAAATATGGACAAAGTCATGAACAGGAGTGGGACAAAGACCCACATATAAGGAGAAGGATTAAGTAGTGGCCAGATAAATGTAGAAAGTGCAGAGAGTAATAGGTTGTGCAGTAGCATGGGTTCCCTGGTGTGTATGAAGTCAGTAACTCAAATGTCTGTCAACAGTTCCTGATGTCAATCTATAATGATTTGGCACCGATGTACCAGAAAATCACAATGCTATGTAAAATGTACCAGACATATGAAGCAAAACCCTGTACAGTCTATTACAATCTGTACACACCCTAGGTTTGTTTGTTTGTGTCTTTCGGCTTTTCCCGGTTAGGAGTCGCCACAGTGGAACTCCGGTCCGCTAATGCTTAGCAGTAGAGTTTTACGTGCTGGCTTGCCAGGCCTAATGCACAACCTTCAACAAAGAAATGCCCATTCACACATGTCGCCACACAGAAGATGCTCTAACTGAGAATCGAAGGGGCAACGTCTAACTGTGAGGCGACTGCATTCAACACACAGCTAGGGAATCCATTGGACATAATTTCAGGAAGGTGCTGGACTGTTGAAGCATGTGCAGCAGCCAATTGGCTGTAGCACACAAAATCCTGGACTGGAGTACAGGTATGTCTGGCCTGGAGTCACCTTGTAAGTACTGATGGTCAGAGTGGGCATGCTCCTACATGTAGCTAATTTCAGCCCATGTCTGATGCCTCATAGGTTCATAGGTTCATAGGTAGGTACTAGGCTATTGGCCCAATGGCCTAAGTAAGCCTAGCCAACAAGGTTTCCTGGCTTATGCCACCCAAGAAAGTTAATTTCTTGTCCCCCTATTTAGCAGAGCCACAAAAGTAATCCCTGGGGTGTATTTCCTATTTCCCATCCACTCATCAAGATTTTTCTTGAAGAGTGCTAATGAGGAACTTTGCTTGAGATAGATGGGTAGCTTGTTCCAGAGTATAGGAAGTCACTGGGAAAGGAATCTATCCCTACAGCATGTCCTGTTTATTGTGGTGACAAGGTTTATGTCCCTTGAGCATGTAGCTCAGAGGGATTGGGATTGCTTTAGGTGTAGCATGTCCAACAGCTCTGGGTTTAACATAGCTTTATATGTTAGGCAGAGATCTCCTCGAAGTAGGTGATATGCAACAGAGTAAAGATGGAGTTTTTTGAGATGGTCAGTGTAGGGCATCTGTTTGAGGCCAGTAATCCTCTTTGTGAGGTACTTCTGTGGCCTTTCCAGCTGCTGCAGATGTCTTGTGAGGTATATTCCAAAATGGGTGTTGTACTCTATAATGGGTCTAATGATTGCCAAGTAGAGGAGAACAATGACCTCTTTTTTCCTAGATGAGAACCCTTTTGTGATGAAGTGTGCCACATAGAAGGATTTCCTGACTACTGTGGTGATGTGATTATCAAAGGAGAGACTACTGTCCACCTGGGTCCCAAGGTCTTTTATCACCCATTCGGCATTTAGTAGACTGCCGTTTATGTGATAGTTCATGGGTACAGAGTTTTTACCAAAGGGGATGACAATGCGCTTTTTGGCATTGAGCTTGAGGCCATGCCTCTGACAACAGGCATCTGTCTCAGGGAGGCCCTTCTGAGGATGTCCACATTATTTGGGGACTCAACTATGGCTCATAGTTTGCAGTCATTTGCGAACTTCATTAGCCAGAGGCCTTCTGTGTTAGTCTGTACTTCAGAGAAGTAGATACCAAATAGGAGAGATCACAGGACCAAACCCTGTGGCACTCCACTTGTCACTAGTTTGAAATCAGATTTGGAGTCTGCAACTTTTACAGTGTGGTTTCTGTCAGTGAGACAGTTGGCAACCCATCTTGTGACATAGGGATTTATACCTAGTTTAGTGAGTTTAGCTATAATTCCAGAATGGGGGATGGTGTTGAAAGCCTTGGCGAGGTCAAGATAGGCTGTGTGAACCACATTACCCTCGTCTACGGCTTTGGTGACTGCCTCAAAGAAGTCGATCAGGTTCAGAAGGCATCATCTGCCTTTCACAAACCCGGACTGGGTGGGGTACAGAGTTTAGAGGTTACCAATGCCTTTGTTTATGAGTTCCATGATGATACGTTCCATGGCCTTGCAGACCAGGTTCGTCAGGCTAATAAGGCAATAGTTCCAGGATGGGTGGTGGTGCCACCTTTGTGGAGTAGGATAACTGTTGCTGTGCACCATTCAGTGGGCACAAAGCCTGACCTGAGACTATGATTGACTATCATCTGCCTAAAGAACTGAGATGTGACTATATCTCTGTCCATACAGACAGCTATATATATATATCTGTCTCTCCCTATCCCCCTCTCCCCCCTCAGACATGATTACCCTTATCTATCAGTATGTGGCACACATAGGTATGTATATATATATATATATATATATATATATATATATATATATATATATATATATATGTCTGTACGTATTTATATATATATAGATAGATATATAGAAGTAATATATCAACCAGTACTGTGAGCTGTAGTCTGTAATAGTAGGTAGGTAGAGGTTCTAATCTCACATGAGCCAGTGTGTGTGTGTGTGTGTGTGTGTGTGTGTGTGTGTGTGTGTGTGTGTGTGTGTGTGTGTGTGTGTGTGTGTGTGTGTGTGTGTGTGTGTGTGCGCGTGTGTGCGTATGTAGATATTTCCCATACAGCAGTAAAGACATGCCCATCAGGCCTATGTTTGTGTAATGGTCAATCATTTTATGGCCCTGTGACTTGAGTCCTCCATGACAGTGGCCTCCCTGTCAACAGCTGCTGATGTCATCCACCTTAACAGCCCTGGCAGACACCCGGAAAACACATAAACTCCGTGGCACATGGGATAAGTATGTTGCACTATAGTATATGAAACTACATAGTCAGGGGTTTTAATTTCAAAAAGGGCACCTCTATGAGTGTGTTTAAGTATATTCCCTTGCAGTAGTGTGTATGTCTTGCCTATGTGTGTGTAATGGTTATACAGTTTAAGGGCCTGTCCCTACCTGTCAACCCCCCAGTGGCCTCCTCTACAGGGCCTGCTGATGTCATCCACCTTAACAGCACTGGCAAACACCCATAAGACACATAAGCTCTGTGGCATAAGTATGTAGCACTATAGTATATACAACTAGAGAGGTAGGGGCCCTAATCTCAAAATGGGCAACTTTATGAGTGTGTGTAACTATATTCCCTTGCAGCAGTGTGCATATCATCTGTGTACAATGGTTATACATTTTAAGGACCTGTGTCTACGAGTCAACCCCCAGTGACCTCCTTTACAGGGCCTGTTGATGTCTTCTACCTTAACAGCACTGGCAGACACCTCTAAAACACATAAGCTCTGTGGCACATGTGATAAGTACGTAGTGCTGTAGTACATACAACTAGATAGGTACAGGGCCTGCTGATGTCATCCACCTTAACAGCACTGGTAGACACCCGTAAAGCACATAAGCTCTGTGGCATATGCAGTAAGTACCAGCATTATAGTATACACAGCTAGATAGGTAGGACCCCTAATCTGAAAAACGGGAACTCTATGTGCATGTAAATTTAACCCCTTGCAGCAGTGTGTCTGTCTTGCCTATCTGTGTGCAATGGTTATACATTTTAAGGTCCTGTGAGTAGCTGCTGCCCCTAAATAGCCCACATCTACCTAGACATAAATGATATCCATCACCACCTACATTTGTAGGTACAGAACACCCAGGTGACATGTATCATGGGTAGTATGCCTTGTCACAGGGTATGCATGCAGGATTATGCTGTCTGCCCCCATTGTCCCTGACACACTGTTCTACACATAGGCACCTAGGTAACCATGCAGATATACAGCCGTACCTTGCTGATGTCATGTCTGCTTTGCTACCATGCCATCCTGAGCTGTTCTGTTGGCACCAGGTCTCCACAGAGTATACACTCAGACCCCTTGAACAGAAACATGCAAAGTTCTGAGAAACACCTGTGAACCTGTAACACTACTGCTAATCTAACATCATGGAACAAATGTACTAACACTTTGATGTGTACTCATGACACATGCCAACATACAGCACCTGTCATCACATAACACTACTGCACTACAAAATGTCATGTGATCTAATGTAGTCACCCTGTGCATTAGACACATATTTACATGTCCCTGCAGTGATGGTATAGATGGCAGGGATGTGGCACAGGTATCATCACATGCACAAGGTGTGGTGTGGGGTTGCTGGAGGCCTAGGCTGTGCCACACAGTTGACATTATGTGTGTGAGTCAGGAAAGGGTGCTGGTCAGCTGGGCCATGGAGAAGTGCCTTGTGTGTCTGTTGGTGACCTACCTGTGACAGTGATGTGTGAGTGTGTGCGTGTACACAGTAACACAATGCGTTAGCCCTACACGTGGGTATGATGGACAGCTGTGGACCGTATATGGCAGAATGGACAGTTCACCATCTCTGGCCATGAACACAGGAACTGGCTCTGCCAGGAGTAGCACTGGCAATACCATGCCCAGCATCAGATGTGGTATAGTCACTAATGGTGACTGGTGTCAGCTAGACCTGTCTGCTCATGGGACCACCCATGACCATGTGCCCATGGCCTGCCATGTCATGGTGTAGGCAGCACCCCCCCTTCTGTAGTGCTGGAGGTACTGCCAATATGGAAGCATGAGTATGCACAGCCACATGGACTCTCAGCGGATGTTGTTGCTGACCTACGGTCATGTGTCCAATGCCCCTTTTTCACCACATGTTTTAGCACAGACAGTGTGCAGTCAAGGTCTGACAATGTCTCACCCCACCATCTGTCCACTACTTCAGTGAAATGATGCATGGTGTCACCAATGTGGTGGAGGGAGTCACAGGTGCCAGACAGTGATGCATCCATTATCCTGAGCATCCATCTGGTGTTGCATTCAGAATGTACCTGTGTCTCCATGACAGACCAAAACATGCATCAAGTGATGTGATGTTACACCTGTGACAGGTTGTGGATGGGCAGCAGTCCTTATTCTAGCACACATGTCAATCTGTCTGTGGGGGACCTCGCCAGCTCTATGGCTAGTGTCTACACCCACTGATGCCATTGTCACCACACTCTCCTGTTCGATGCAGCCACATTCTGACTATCAGATATCTGTTGCTGCAAGGGACTGGGTATGTGTGGGTATACTGAGTGTGTTCGGAGACAATAGGGGAGGAAGTGGGATATCTACCCATGGGACAGATTCAGCCCCCAACAACCCCACCTGTGCCTCACTATGGCCACCATCATTATCAGAGTCTGATGAGACATTGACATCAGGTTGTGAGGGGGACAGTCTCCAACCTCCATGGTCATCTGTGAGGAGGAAGACAAAATAAGTACATCACTATCTGCACTATTATGTATGGCCGCCCACACACACACACACACACACACACACACACACACACACACACACACACACACACACACACACACACACACACACACACACACACACACACACACACACACACACACACACACACACACACATACAGGTGAGGTTCCACAACTGCATTACAGATACCACATCCTATGTCTGATTCCATGAACAACTCACAAGCAGACTGCAACATACACAGACAAGACACCCCTTTATAACATGCACTGCAGCTACATCCTATTAATGTTGCCACTGCTATACACCTGTGAGATAAGTGATATGTCAATGTACGTGATAGATACACACCAAACACACAGTGAACCTTTCTTGAGCATACTATTGCCCCCTGTATAGCAGACTGCATACACTGTCACAAAAATAAGTGACCATATGTTATAGCTCCTGCAAATACACTAATATGATTACAGATTCAATGCACATTAGTTAACCTTTCCAAAACTGAATATACAAGTATTGTACTCTGGCTAAGCATATTAGTTGTGTCTAAAGCAAAATGGCAGCCCTTAACATTCTTAGAGTATATATGATCTATACAGAAACAGTATCACACTCACCGGTTACAGGACATTGGACTCTGGACACACCTGACTTACCTATGGAAGTGTGAGGGAGAGGTATTGTCAGCAATACCAACTGTGGCATTGTTACAGGATAATATATACATATATCAACATGTACAGTAGATAATGTGATACTGACTACATTGCTGACATTCTGCATATGTGTGCACAAGTATGCGTTACAAAGAAACCCCCCAATGAGACTGATCTGACATATGCCCTGGATCAGCTGGTAAACTCCCCTAACAGAGGTAAAAACATATTGGACCTGGTCATCACCAACATGGGTGACAGGTGTTCCACACTGGAGGTCAACCCGTCACTGGATAGATCAGACCATAAACTAATCACTCTGGATGTCCATACCCCACCACCACCCTCAACTAAGGAAATCACAGTAAAAAAATTTTCTAAAGCAAACTTCACCTTACTTAAGACAGAGGTGGTAAGTTTCACAGCCCCTACACTAAAGGATAACACTGCCCAAGATGCAGAAACCTTTACAAATGCACTCTATGAGCACCTACAAGGATGCATGGATCATGCCATCCCTAGCAAAACCAAGACTCACTCCTTTAAGAGAAACCCTGAAGAAGCGTACCTTGGCAGTACGTGAAAGCGCTTGTTGTTTCGATAATAAATATAATATTTTTATCATCGTGGTGACTTCTACCTTATTTTGTTTGATACTGATCTGACATATGTGTACTGGTATTCAGAAGCCACAAAGACTGCTACAGTATTATAGCGATGAACACAGGAGGCTTACCTAGATGGTCCTCTGCTGTGAATGTTGTGACACCCACCTCCAGGACGTATTAGGTGATGGATACTTAGGCCGACCCTAGGTTTTCCAGGAATTCCTCTGTGGCTAAGAGTAGTTGTACTGCTGTAGGCCCTCCACTGGTGGCAGTATAGTTCCTGGCCACAGCAGCATCCCTTTGCCATGCAGCATTTGCCATATTAGTTGCCCAGTGTTGGACCTGTTTGTAGCTTCTGTCCTGTAGCCTTACTTGGTTGACCACTGTGATGAGGTTAGGCCACATTGCTGCACATTTCCCTATGATTCTGGTGACTCCCGGACAGCAGAATGTTATGATGCAGTTTGAGGCCATCCAGGATTACTTCATTTTCAGCAGCTGAAAGCAGTAGTCGCCTCTGTCTATACATTTTCTGAAATACAAGAACAGGGGAACACATCATAGGACCACATATGTTGCTATCCACTATGTACAGACCCTACACATCCTGATTGGTCTGCTCTATCCACTGCTAACTCCCACGTCATACCCCACCATCTATCAACACAGTTATGTGTGTGGCTATCAGCACCATAGTAGCAATACCAGTTATGGCCCTCTGTGCCCTGACAATGTGTGTTATGTATGTCTCCACTCCCATCAATACCATCTACTGTGGTGTGTCCCCTATGGGCAACATCTCAGTACCATGTCATGCAGCTACTGTCCAACACATAGGTGTGTGTTAGTACAAGCATATGGGGACAGTCCAGCAACATATGTGTGCTACAGTGACAAACAGCAATGCAAACGTCCTGTAGGGTATCTTCTCTGTAGGTGTCCCAAGTCTCCAGTACACAGATGTTTGCAGAATGTGTATGTGTGCCTGTTATATGTGGTCCTTTTGCCAGAAACATGTGGATGTCTGGCAAATGGTTGTACAATTATTGCTGTTTTTTCTCAGAATGTGGAGAATCTGGCTGTCACACACCAGAACCCTTGGAAAACATGTATGCTACAGTAATATCTATTTCTGTATTCATACCCTTATTTTGTATGATTAATTTGTACACTCTCTTCATAGGTTCATAGGTTGGTACTAGGCTATTGGCCCTAGGGCCTATACAAGCCTAGCCATACCAATTCCCTGGCTATTTCTTCTGACAGTATTTACTTCCCTGGACCCCTGTCTAGCAAGGGTGAATTTCCTATCTCCCATCCAATCATCAAGGTTCCTTTTGAAGAGGGCCAAAGAGGCACTCTGCTTGACATGTATGGGCAGTCTATTCCAGAGTCTGGGGGGCCTCTGGGTCAGGAACCTATCTCTCCAGCATGTTTTTTTCATTGTGATGACAAGGTTTAGATATCAGGTGTGTGTATCTCTGACAGATTGGGATTTCTTTAAGTGTAGCATGTCCAACAGCTCTGAGTTGGACATGATCTTGTATGTTAATCAGAGATCGCCTCTGAGTAGACGATATGTAACAGAGTATAGGTGAAGTTTTTTTAGATGGTCAGCATAGGGCATCTGCTTTAAGCTTATGATTCTTTTAGTGAGGTATTTCTGCAGCCTTTCCAGTTGTTGCAGATGTCTTGAGAGGTACATACCAAACGGGGCATTGCATTCTATAATGAATCTAATTAGGGATGAGTACAGTGGGACAATGACCTCCTTTTTTCTGGTTGAAAAACCCAGAGTGATGAGGTGTTCAGAAGGATTTCCTGACTGTTGTGGCGATGTGGTTATCGAAGGTGAGTCCACTGTCCACCTGTGTCCCAAAGTCTCTTATCACACTTTTGGTGCCATGTGGTAATTCATGGGTACATGTTTTTCCCCAGAGGGGATAACTATGCATTTGTTGGCATTGAGCTTGAGCCCATGGCTCTGCCACCAAGTATCTCTTTCTGTAATGCCCTTTTGTAGAATATCCACATCATTTGGGGATTCAATAATGGCTCCCGGTTTGCAGTCATCTGCAAACTTTGTTAGCCAGAGTCCCTTAGTGTTGGACTGTACTTCAGAGGAGTAGATGCCAAACAAGAGCGGTCCCAGGACTGAACTCTGAGGTTCTCCACTTGTCACTTGTCTGGAGCTGGATTTGACAATGGACAAACATTGCTGAGGTTGGGCCTGTGTCCCCTCACTAATAATGGTGATTACCTGATCTCCTGCTGTAGTGGTTTACCAGGAATGCTAGCCACAGTTGTCAAATAATGGGATACAACTGTCGAGAAAACAGTGACCTAGACCGAGTACACCAGGGACAGTCAGACACCTGTACAATGTCCAAACTATTTCTGTGTGACAATCACAGACTGAGAGGAGCTGCATGACAGTACAGCATGTGCTATGCCAGCTGTCTACCCTTACGTACTGTCACTATGTCTAACACACAACCCAGTAGCATTTGTACCACAGCCAACCATGGTAGGAGGGAATGAGAGGGTCAGAGCTGTGATCTAAGTCACAGCAGGCACAGTTGCAAGGCATGCCTGTAGCTGTTGGACAGCAGACTATCACCAACATGTAATTTCCACAGATGTACTACAGGCCCACTGTTGTAATCCCTATTCCCCATAACTGCAATCTCCATCTGCATCCCATTACATGAGGACTTGTATTACATGCCTGGTAGAGTGCTGTAATACTTTTATGCAGATATCCTGAAGATAATGCTTCTGAAATTTGAGTCTGGCTTGGTAAAGCAAGTCACAGACCTGTTTACCATAGGTAGCTCCTTGACTTTTGTAGGTAATGCTCAGTAACAGGTGATTGCATGTGCAGCAATCCTTGGCTCAGACTTGCTAATTGCATCCAGAACAGCTGGTTTGCACTTTCATTACCCAATGACATGGCACAACAGTACAATATTTAAGGCCTATATGTAGGCCTTGGCCCCTTTCCTATTCTTTGAGATGGACATTACTGAGGTGTTGAGACTACAGCATCACAGAGGGTAGGTACAAATACTGTCCACTGTTAGGCTGTATGTAGTATGTCCACCGTTTTGCATGCTATATGTGGCCATTGTCAAATGAATTTCTAATTATCTGGCAGTTCAGTGTTAAACAATGTGAGTTGAGGTCAGTAAGGATGAAGACGTGATTGTCATACGTCATGCCCATCAGAATATGCATCCTGCTGCAGTAGCGTCTGGTCTATCAGCTCTGTATGTTTGTAGTGGCAGACTTTGACACATGTCCCTGTTGCCTGATCTTTGTGCCCCCACCTTTATGCATGGGTGTTTTGTGGAACCCTTGTTCTAGGGAGTTGTGAAGTATGGTAGGTCTTTAGCAGGCAGCTGAACATACTACTGCATATGAAGCACCACACTGTAGAACAAACCACACCTCACACCACAAGTTCCAGGCCAGATAAATTCACTCAGTTTAGTTCACATACTGATTTATTAAAATAAATAAATAACTTCTGCAGTAAAAGTTAACATCAAAATTTCAAACTCTTATACCATTAAGAGCAAGTAACACTTCTCTGGTCCTACAGTTTTCAGAAAAGCCTTTTCAGAGTACATGTTTCTGCTGGTAAGCATACACTTAAATACATGCATTTAATCAATTAAATAATCATCCAATTAAGAATTCACTAAAAAAAAACAGAAAAAATGAAAGTCACGAGAAGTACTTGACCACTCCAATTTGCTATTCATGGTCAAAGTTTATTGTAAGCACTTTCGTCCACATACAATGAAGGAACTTCTTCAGACATTTTAAAATAGACATCTAAGATTTAAATAGTTCTAAAAGGTGATGACATCATACCCCCTCCCACTTTTATGTTGAGAAGCAAACACAATTCCCATTTAAATTCACCCAAGTATGTTCATGGTGAAATTATTTTAAAGAAATTCATAAGGCAATACTTATACCTGTATACATACATGCAGTTATATAAAAAAGTAGGTATCTTACTAAAGATTTTTGTTCTAGAATGCACTTAACAGAACAGTATTAGTTCATGCCAGGGAAGGAATATGCATTAGTTGTAATTGCCATAATAATTCCCTCTCTTCCAGCCCAAGTGACCTAGGACTGCCTCTGTTGTTGACTTCCACTTTTTCTATGACCATATAATGAAAAGAATGGTTTAACTGTTCCAAAATATGTTTGGGTAAGGCATTAGTTGTATCCCGTTTAGTAATGCTGTATTGGTGCTCATAAATTCTCTGCTTAAAGTGCCATTCCGTCATACCAATGTAAAAACAGTCGCATCCCTGGCACTTAGCTAAATATATGATTCCCTTGGAGTTACAATCAAATTTGCCTGCCAACATAAATTTTGTATTACATATTGTAAAAGATGATGCAACTTCAATGTATTTTCAATAGGGGCACAAACCAATAAGGTGACTTTAAAGTGTATAATTATAATTCTGAACTGGTTAAACCTGATTTACTTGAGACCTTAGCAAAAAGCCTCAGGTTTGTACCTCTAGTTAAAGCTGACTTAGCCAGGACATTGTTAGACTTAAAATTGTATTTCTGTAAACTGAACTTGCAATTATTGCTTAGCAATAGTTCTCTAACATGTAATGAATTTAGGATCTTTAGCCTCTTTAATCCTCCTTTGAATGCAACACTTGGGTTGTTTGAAACATTATGTGAAATAGATATAAGGAATGTATTAATGAAACCTAAGAGGAATAACAGCATAAAAATATAACGTTTGGTAAAAAACAGGACTTATTTGACTTTAGGATGGCTAATATCAGGGTTATGCGGCCTGATAAGGGGGCTAGACTAATTTTCATGAATGAAAGTGAATATAAGAGGAGAATGAAAGGAATTCTTGAGGGTGAAGCTTACATCAAGGTGTTATTAAATGAACTTAATGGAGCCTATCAGCGAGTTAGACTCGCTATTAACGATATGTTTCTTGAAGGGTGCATAGATTTAGACATTTTCAACTACTTAAATATGACAACGCCACTAACACCTGTCATTTTCAGAATCCCCAAAATACGCAATCATTTAGAAAAAAAACATTCAGGCCTATAGCTGATGGAAGAAATTCCATCACTTAGCCCTGTGCCAAATTAATGGACAGCCAACTTAAAAAATATCTGAAATAAGAAGGTCAAATATGTAGGGATTCCTGGAATTCTTTGCAAACAAATGAGTTGGAGTTCCGTAATGAGTATAATTTCCTGACAATTGATGTCAAAGACTTATACATAGTGATCTCACAAAGATACTGGGATCAGTTGGGTAACATAATTTCTTTTAGGGACCAAGCTGACAAAATTAATCTGATTGAGATGCTTTTGGAACTTATATTAACAAATATTTTTTTCCAGTTTGACAATGAATATTTTCTCCAGAAGACAGGTGTAGTGAAGGGGTCCCCTTGTGGGGGCAGCTTTTCAAATTGCATCATGACATTTTGGGAGAAACAGTTCGTTTTGAAATGAGGTATTACAGAATAGAGTCCAAGGGAGTCATATATTTAGCTAGTGCCAGAAATGTGACTGTTTTTAACATTGGTAAGACAGAAAGGCACTTTAAGCAGAGAATTTATGAGTACCAATATAGCATTACTAAACAGGATACAAGTAATACCTTAGCCAAATATATTTTGGAACATTCAAACCGTTCTTTTCATTATATGGTAATATGAAAAGTGGAAGTCAACAACATAGGGGGCCCTTGGTCACTTAGGCTGGAAGAGAGGGAATTATTATGGCAATTAAAACTAAATGCATATTCCTTCCTCGGCCTGAACGAATACTGTTCTGTTAAGTGCATTCTTAAAACATTTTAGAAAGATAGATACATTTTTTTATATAAATGCATGTCTGTATACAGGTATAAGTATTGCCTTATGAATTTCTATAAAATAATTTCACCATGAACATACTTGGGTGAATTTAAATGGAAAATGTGTTTGCTTCTTAACATAAACGTGGGGGGGGGGGTATGATGTCATCACCTTTTAGAACTATTTAAACCTTAAATGTCTATTTTAAAATGTCTGAAGAAGTTCCTTCATTGTATGCAGATGAAAGCACTAACCATAAACTTTCAGCGTGAATATTAAATAGGAGTGGTTGAGTACTTCTGGTGATTTATGTTTTTGCTGGTTGTTTTATTTTCTCAGTTTGTTTCTTCACTAAAAAAACAACTAAAAAGGTTAACTTTTACTATTTTTTTTAATCTTCTTATATTAAATGCTTCCAAGAGAATTCCCTATTCAAACCTCTTAGAAACATTTTGTATCATATTTTAAAATAAACATTGCTTCCTTCCTTCTTAAATGATCCTTATTTTTTTCATCAGTACTAAACTTAGTATTTATTTGTTCCAAAACAGTTGTCTGTAACCCCTGTGGGTCTCCATTATGGTGTTCCTTAAAGTGAATAGCTACAGGACTTTGAAATCTTTGCTTCTTGATGTCCCTTATGTGCTCTTTTAGTCTTGCAGCAACACTTCTATTGCTCTCTACAATATAAAATAATCCACAAGGACATTTGAAACTATATATAATATTTTCACTATTGCAAGTGAAGCTGACTCTTCTATCATTTTTTTTTCATTAATGCTTTCAAAACTACCAACTATATGTTTGCATACAGTGCAACTGTCACATGGAAAAGTTTCATATCTCATTACATTATTTTCTATATTTTTTGGTCTCTCAAAATTTCCATGTACTAACTAAGACTCCTGCCTCTTTTATATGAAAAACAAATTTTAACATTTTTAGGCAGGATTTTTCTTTCTGTATATAGGATCAATAATACCTAACTATTTTCTCTAAAACATTAGAAAAATGAGTATACTTAGACACAAAATATAACTCTTTCTTTTTCCTCTATATTCTTTTTCTGCATTATTATGTTCTGTGCTTTAATCATTTTTTTGTTCATTACTTTATTCTACCCCAACCATGCTTCCTCTGGCTCATAGTCCTTTTCTATAAACATGTTAGCTGTATTTTGGACTTCCTTCTCACATTCCATCCTGTCACTGCACAAACATTTAAACTTAACCATTTCCCCATAAGAAATTGAAAAAATAGTGTGTGCATGGGGGGGGGGGGTGATAACTAGTTCCATGCAACAAAAAGCTTGGTTGTCCCATTTTTCTAAATATTTTAGTTTTAAGTTTACCATCTTCTTGCCCTTCTAGTGTAATATCCAGATAATTTACTGTTTTTCCTTTTTGGAACCCATCAAATTTGATCTCAAACCTGTTCACTTGCAGTTCTTGAACAAACTTTTCCACCTCTCCATAGCCCCCCTTACAAACAAAAATCAAATCATCAATGTATCTGTAAAAATGAACATGTTTTTTCTAAAAAAGTCATTCCTATACACATATAGATTTTCATAGAGACCCATAAATAAATTAACATATGTGGGGGCAAAAGCCACCCCCATAGCTGTCCCACACGTCTGATGATACAGAGAGCCATCAAATTCAAATATATTATTTTCCAAACAAAACAATGTCAATTCTATAATATACTGTATATTGGGGCTTTTCCCCAGAAAAAAATCTATAGCTTCTATGCCATCACTATGTTTTATACTAGCAGATAGGCTGACTACATCTATCACTATAAAAACATGTTCTTCTGTCATACTATTTTCCTTACTTTGTCAAGAAAATCAAAACTGACTTTAATATATGAAGGTAATTGTATCACCTTTTTTAACAACAATTGATGCAAAAAACATCCCAAATTATGGGTTACATAATTGCAGGCAGATACAATGGGATGACCTGGATGGTTAATCTTGCTTTTATGTATTTTAGGCACACAAAAAAAAACTTTGCCAACTCACTGCTTTTATTTAAAAACTTATTTTTAGCATCTTCATAGCTAAAATAATTTAGTCTAATCCCTTTATGTATTAATTCTTCATAGTTCTTGACCATCTCCTGATAAGTTAAGCAACCTACTTTATCATAAATTTTGTCATTTTCTAGATGCTGTAAACACATATTTACATATTGTGCGTAATGCATTATTACTAATTGTCCCCTTATCTGCAGGCTTAAATATGAGTTCCTTTCGTTCCCTTAAATTTTTTAAAGTGGCACATTCTTTTTTGTGTCATATATTGAATTTCACTTCTAAAAAACGTATTGCACTCTTGCTCTATCACATAATTTAACATATGATGAAACATTTCAATTTTATCACACTTGAAAGGAGGCATACATTTGCTTTTATAAGAAACATCACTAGTATCAAAATTACTATAAGCATTGCATTCTAAGTCAGAGCAGCATCTACAAAACTTACATTTTTCACATCTACTTCTAAACTTTTTTTTTTTTGATTTCCATAGAAATCTATTAAATGTAACTTGCAAACAAAATTAAATACTTCCCCCTTTAACTCATACATTCTGGGAAGAGACGAGATACATTTCAAACCCCTATGTAAAACATTTAATGTAAGAAGGGTAAAAAGAATATTAAAAGTTAACCTTTGTAGTTGTTTTTTAGTGAATTCTTAATTGGATGATTATTTAATCGATCAAACGCATGTATTTGAGTGTATGCTTATCACCAGAAAGATGTACTCTGAAAAAGCTTTTCTGAAAGCCGAGGCACCAGAGAAGTATCATTTACTATTAATGGTATAAGAATTTTAAGTTTTGCTGTTAACTTTTACTGCAGAAGTTATTTTTTTATTTTAATAAATCAGTCTGTGTACAAAACGGAGTGAAGTCATCTGGCGTGGAACTTGTAGTGTGAGATATTGCTGCATATGTTGCAGGCTGCAGCTGCTACTTTTTGCCCAGGACTCATAGTGGGGAGTGTGAACACATTGGAGGACAGCAGGCTGTATCTGTCACTGAGGGAGCAGTGTCAGGTTTGTCATTACAGCAGAGCCAGGGTGAGGGTACCCATAACAGTCCAGGTGAAGCATGTGCATAGTGTACATATGTTATGTTATGTAACAGTGCCAATTGGTAGCAGTAGGCAACATATAGGCAGCCTATACAAATTTGTGCAGTGTGTCCCTACCTACAGGCCTTTAATGTGCTAACATGGGTAGCAGTTAATTCAGTAGCAACAACCTGTTGTAGTTAAAATTGCATGACTCAGGCATTATTTGCTGTATTCACAAGCATGTAATTGAAGTGCAACACACTGAACTTGAACCCAGGACTGTGGGTAGCAAAATGTGCAGCATGCTAAGTATTTAACAAACTGAGCTACTGTGTCAACACTGCAGGGTGTGTATTTGTAAGATATATGTGCATGCATACAATCTGTTGCACAGGATTTGCATTAGCATATGTGTTTGGATGGGTATGATATGTGACACGGAAATGTCTGTCATGATTTTCTAGCCTCAGTTTGTAGTGACTTACCAGTACTTTAACACACAGAAAAGATTTTTTGATATATGTGCCAAAACTAGATGGCACAACTGTGGACATTCTGCAACAGTCTGTGCAGTTGACAGCTATACCTGCTATCCCAGGCCTCACATACATCCATTTTATTTATTTGGCTGTGTACTGGTTTGTTGTCTGCATCACAGTCCCAAGTACACTGCCAATTTTCCCATTATATATACATGTAGTATGTCATTGCAAGTCAGGATATGTATATGGAAACAGCTGTTGTATTACAAAGCTGAGTTGCCTAATGGGCTAATGCACTATGCTGTAGTTGACAGGGGCCTAGGTTTGAGACTTGGCAGGGGTGATTATTTTGCAGATGTGCCTAACACTGTCAACATCACAGAAAAGGCACTTGTAAGCAGTTTTAAGCAGGTTTGCATGATGCAGCATGCCACTTAGCTCCACTTAAACCCACATTAATTCTAAAAAAAAAGTAAAGAAAAGGGGGTGAAAGGAAAGTGGGGAAATGGGAACAAGCAGGGGAAAAAGAACATACTAAAAGGCAGGTAGGGATTTGCAGGATGGGTTTAGGAAAGGACCATAACTCTTCATTTCTTTTACAGCAACAGCTGGGCAGGTTGTAGAAAATTTGGAATTTGGAGCCTCACACCCCGGAGAGAGGGGTGAGAGCAACATAACTGTGTTGATTAATTTATTTAATAATTGATTGATTGCAGATTCAAAATGGAGAGCTATGTATGGGACAATATTTTTTGTGGGACAGGTGCCTTTTTTAAGGTGAAAGTGGAATGTTCGGGAAGGGATATAGGTACATGTGGGGAGGTAATTTGGGTAAGAGAGGTTGTATTTGCAACAAATAAGACAGCATATAGGGGCAGTGTGTGACACATGACAGGGTAAACACCTTGGATGGGGAAGGTGTTGTGGAATCAGAGAGCCATGCGTCCCCAGACAGCAGCAGTGAGACTGAGCTCCCCACCCATGGGCAGTCAACACTGCTCCTTCACTTCCCTGAAGGTGGCTGTGCTGCAGGCTAGGTCCCAGGGTCACCTTGCCCCTCCAGGTTGGTGAGTCGGCCCTCACTCCAGCGCAGGCAATTCTTGTAGCTGTGATGCACAATCCTGTGCACCATCACAGGTAGCTGATCCTGGGTGGCAGGCTTCCATCCACACCCACTCCTGGGGGGATGGGCCCTGTCCCCTGAGGCAGATCCACCCATAAGTGGTGCAGGACCAGTGTAGGGGGCACCACCAGCTTGGGTCTGAGATGTGCATACATACCTCTCAAGTTATCCACATGGGACAATATAGGCCAAGCTGTAATACCTATGAGTACACAACCACAGAGGACTATTACATATCAGAGGGACAGATATGACTACCAAGGTGTACTGTGGACTGATGTAGTGTGACTGTGGTATTGACATAAATCATGTCCGTGATAGATCTGTGACAGATGGATTAGGCAACAATGATCACAGTCCATGACAGCATGACACTTGAGAGACCTGTATCATGCACAGTACAGAAAGTTTACAACTATTATGCCATCCTTGGCAGGCATGGGGTTAGACTATCAGCAAACATTCACAGACACACCAGGCATGCATACATACCAAGATTACACAGTTTATTTATTGTATTAACTTTTATTAGCATTGTACTTGTTACCTTTATTTTCTGAAGTCTTTTCACATTTGCTGAGCAATGCTAACACCCCTTTACATCTGAACACACAAATTATTAGCCTATTTTAAGGGCTACTACAGCCATTTATTTACCTGTAATTCCTGTGGGGAGAACATCTCTTAACAATGCATAAGTGATTCAATAATATTTACTAGCACTTGTCAATGGACAAGAACCCTGGTCTGTGTGTGACAAAATGTACAACAGACCTAGCATTTATCAAACTAAGCTGCTGAGTCACTGCTGCATATTGATTGGCTGATATTTGCCAATAGCTCACCTGCTAACAACATATGACCTGGTAAAAGAAGTAGATTGTAGTTGAACACATGCATGACATTCATGCATGACAGACACAGTAGGTGAATTGTACATTAATACATAGAATGCAAGTGTACACAATATACCCCTAGTGGGTGGAAATATCTGTGATGTGTACAAACCATATCAGAGTGCTGGGTTAGCTAACTGACCCATATATAGTTGCAAATGGTATATTTGCAGTCTACAGCTATTACAGTTGCATACTTGCCTGCTGCAACGTACCTCAGAGCAGTAATGCATATAGCTGAAATGCAATGGTTAACACAAGACGATCCCAATATACACAATACACCTTGGGATTTCCTATTATTGCTTCACATTTTAGTGCAGAACAAATATCATAATGCATTATATCTTGTAGTACAGCTCCAAATATATAGTTTAGCAAAAAAAAAAAAACTCTTTATTAGCTCACCTTCAGTCACTTAGTGGTATTCTTTGTGTTTTTAGTTCACAGCAGATGTAATACTTGATTTCATGAACAACAGCTCAAAATACACACATATTGCAAAACACAACTTTATTAGGGGTGACTTCATTCAGTGATTGGTATATTTTTCCAGTCTTTATTGCAGAACAGTTCATATAATGCTGGTATTGCAATACAGCTGTAATTCCACAATGAATGCAGTAGAAACTTTATTTGATTAACATTATCAGGTTTCATACTTTCATCTATATTGAACTATACCTGGCATTATTTACTTACTGCAGTCCAGCTCTATGACAACATTCATTGGAGTACAATCAAAACTGTATATACCTAACAGCAGTCAATACATTACTCCTTCTTGCTTATATGAGTATAGATTGCAAGATACAGCTGTACTCACCACAATCACTGAGCAACCTGTACAGGTACCCTGCATAGGCCTCTAGGTTGCAAGCTTTCTCCTCTGCAGCTGTAGGGAGAGAAGCACACTGTTATGCATACCTGTCTATTATACATCCAGATTAAGTACTGGTAAAACAATGCAAACAGTATTTAAAAAATTGGGGGGCATTTCCATCTCAAGCATCCTGGACCCAGGTATCCAGAAGTCCCCTCTTCCATCACTTCAGATCATCATAATTATGACAGACATGGTCACCTGTGTGGGGGATGCCTGTAGCACTGGTGAGATCATGTGCCAGCCGGTCGCAGACTTCTGACCTATACTCTGATCCCTGGTACTGGCTCTGCAGCAGCTGGACATCATGGTATTTTACAAGGAGTCCAACCATGACCCTGGACTCCAAATGCTCCATCGTTGTGCCTGGAAGAGTGCACCCTTTCCAACACCTGCCATAGCACCTGCCAGGTTGAAACTCCAACTGGTTCTGCTGTATTTCTGCCTGTTGCACTTAAGCCTGTTTTCCTACCCTTTACTACCATTGGGCAATTTTTAAATATATGCTGCATCGCTTGGCACAGTGCGAAACCCGCTGAGCTCTGCTGAACAGCGCTTAAACTTCAAATGATAAGCAATGCTTAGCAGTGTGCATTTAAGCAGTGCTTGGCAAGGCTTAGCTGTGCTTAGCAAACCATAGATGAGCAAAGGAAAGCAGGATTTAAAAATACATATCATAATGTGCATTTGCCACATATTTATTTAATAACATGTCTGTGCATACATACAATATTCAATCAAAGGTTTAAACATAATTCTCATAATGTGTATTTGCAACATAAATGCTTAATAACCTGTCTCAAACAAAAAGGTGCAAAGCCAGACAGGAGAACAAACAAAACCAGAAAATCAGGCTTCGATGGTCAATAAAAGCACAAGAAGAAACAAACTGCCGCAAGATTAGCGTACCACATTTTATTGAATGCTTTCGTCAAAAGACTTCCTCAGAAACACATTAAAACACCAAAATTACAACCGCTTAAATACAAAAAGCACAAATCAATTAATTAATCGATCATTTAAATATGAAAAACCATTAACACTGAAATTTAAAAACATAACATATAAAAATAGTTTAACAAATATTTAATTACATATTTAAACTAATATTTTTGTTAAGACTAAGTTTTCTGTATTTTAAAAAACATTTGATATTAATAGTCTCGTTTAACCCAGGTTTTTTATCAGCCCCAGGTTTGATTTGCCACATTGTTTCCCTTTGTTCCAAAAACATTTTTGAAGTCTCTACCTCTCAAATCAGTATTAACCGCCTCCAAAACAGTAAAAAGGAAATTTATTATATTTGTCACATTCAAAGGCATGTTTAAATAAATCATTTGTATACTATATATATATATATATATATATATATATATATATATATATATATATATATATATATATATATACTCCCTAATGCATTCCCATAATGTGCGTGTGGTGATGCCAACATAAAATGCCAAACATCCACTACAAAAACTAATATAGACCACCCCCTTAGTCTGACAATTAACATAACCAGGAACTTCAAAAGTTTATTTCATGTGCTCCAATGAAACATAGGCCCCTTCATAAATATAGCTACAAAAATTACAATATTCGCACTTATGCATACCTCTTTTTTTGAATTTGTTGTTTATTGACTTTACCACCCATAAAATCATTTTCCAACAACTTTTTAAAACTTTTTAAAATTGGAACTGTTCCTAAAACAACATTTACCAGAAGATACTGGCAATGGAACTAAACCAAAGTCTTTTTTATATTGAAAAAAGACAGAAAAATGAAGAGAACCATGGCCACAAGGAGTAGAATGTTAACCAGTTCCAATTCATCAGCGGATGAACAATAAGGAGTCCAACAGAGGCTTTGGACATTGTAAATTAGTCTGACATTCATTTAACTGATAATGAATTGTGTATTTTAAGGTATGGTTTAAATTTTGTTCCCACTAGGAGGGCTGAATTTATTAAAACAGTTATTGATATAAAAAAAATACATGTAGTTTGAATCTTCATTATTTAATGTATAATATACCAAAGCCATTTGAGGTTTTTATTAAATCTTCTTTTGTTAGACCTGCTTTGAATAACACCATAAAAGTTTTTGTGGAGATTTGCCTGCAAGAGCTGTCTGATTTTTTGGCAAACAAAAAAAGGAAATGGGTTGATAATTTAACCCCTGATGAATGGAATGCTCTGGGCGAACTTAGAAAAAAATCTAAACTCAGGTTCATGAAAAGAGATAAAGGTGGTAACATTGTTGTTATGAATGTGGACAAATATAAAGAAAATATGTTTAAACTGTTAACAGCACAGAAGAGTATGAAAAAATACGTCTTTTTGATATTCGTGGTAGTTATCAAAATATTTATTCTTTTTTGTATGATACCCTAATGTCTGGTGATATGGATTTAAAAATGTATGAATTCTGTGTAGTTGATAAACCCAAAAGTGTTTTGTTTGGTATTCCCAAGATCCATAAGGACTTGGTTAATCCCCCCTTTTAGGCCAATAGTCTCTTCCCCACATTCCATCACTGAGGGGATAGCCTTAGTAGTAGATGCCTTATTGAATCTGTTGGTACAGAATTTTAGGTCCTACTTAAAAGACTCCTGGGATTTTTTATATAAACTAAGGGAGCTTTTTGGGACCTTTAAATTTGATACAACCAGGCATATCATGTTTATTATTGATGTTTCATTATTTACTTGTATCCCCCATGACAATGGGATTGAAGCAGTCAGGGATTTTTTAACTAAACATTCAGAAATGAATGTAGGAACAATCGTCTTGGTTTGTAATCTTGTTGACATTGTATTGAATAATAATTTCTTTTTGTTTGGTCAGGTATATTATAGACAAAAAAGAGGAGTTGCTATGGGGTCATCAGCCGCCCCAGCTTACGCCAATACAGTTCTGGCCTGGTGGGAAACTAATGTTTTATTGAATTTGGAGAAGCGATATAACATACTTTTTTATTCTAGGTTTGTGGATAATGTTTTTTTATTATTGAAGGTACGCAGGTTACAATAGGTGGGTTTCTGACTGATATTAATAGGCTATCTGCTTTTTTTTTATTTTTGTTGAGAAGTAGTGGTGAGCATGTTAATTTTCTTGATGTGTCACTTAGGTGGGACAATCATGAAAAAATGTTTCAAAGTCGGATTTTTCATTAAAAAACCTTTACGTATGGATACCTACATCATAATAGTAATCACCCAAAACACATCAAGAAGAATGTCCCTAAAGAGCAATATATCAGAGCTTGTTCAATGACAACTAGCCATAGTGATTTACTGGAACAGTTTCAGTTAATTACGGAGATGTTCCTTAATAGGAGCTATAATAAAACATATTTGGAAAACTTGGGGCATGATATTCTAAATAGATGGAATGATTTATATCCTGCCCTATTAAGGGCCCCTTTATGACATTGGTGAAACACAATAATGACAACACCAATGATAGTGGTAAATTTGGTGATGTTTGTTCTCTTGATATGACAGTGGATAGTTGGGGTATAAAACGTATAGTAGAAAATAACTGGAAAGTTTTGGAAGGCAATTCAGAATTGGTGAAAGTCTTAGGGGCAAAACCAAAGTTTGTTTATAGGAACAGTTCTAATTTTAAAAAGTTGTTGGAAAATGATTTTACGAGTGGCAAAGTCAATAAACAATAAATTCAAAAAAGAGGTATGCATAAGTGTGAACACTGTAAGTTTTGTAGGTATATTTATGAAGGACCCTGTGTTTCACTAGAGCACATGAAAGAAACTTTTGAAGTTCCTGGTTATAATAATTGTCAGACTAAGGAGATGGTCTATATTAATTTTTGTAGTGGATGTTTGGTGTTTTATGTTGGTATGACCACACGTACATTATGGGAACGCATTAGGGAGCATATATATATATATATATATATATATATATATATATATATATATAGTTAGTTATATATAGTATAAAAACTAGAGATTTTAAGAATGCTTTATTTAAACATGCCTCTGAATGTGACAAATATATGAAATTTCTTTTTACTGTTTTGGAGGTGGTTAATACTGATTTGAGAGGTGGGGACTTCAACATTTTTTTGGAACAAAGGGAAACAATGTGGCAAATCAAGCTTGGGGCTGATAAAAAACCTTGGTTAAATGAGATGGTTAATATCAAATGTTTTTTAAAATACAGAAAACTTAGTCTTAATAAAGATATTAGTTTAAATATGTATTTAAATAATTGTTGCACTATTTTTATATATGTTTTTAAATTTCAGGGTTAATGTTTTTTCATATTTAATTGATTGATTGATTAATTGATTTGTGCTTTTTGTATTTAAGTGGTTGTAATTTTTGTGTTTTAATGTGTTTCTGAGGAAGTCTTTTGATGAAAGTGTTCAATAAAGTGTGGTACGCTAAGCTTGTGGCAGTTTGCTTCTTCTTGTGCCTTTATTGACCATTGGAGCCTGATTTTCTGGTTTTGCTTAATAACCTGTCTGTATATTCATGCAAAATTCAAGCATGCTTTAATGGTACTGCTTATAAATGTGTATTTGCAAAATACATTTAATAACCTGTCTGTGTAATCATACAAAATGTAATCAGGATTTAACATAATTCTCATAGTGTGTATTTTGCAAAATAATCTGTTTCTGTATTCAAGCCCTGCACCTATTACACAAAAGGTTGTCACTCTAACCATTTGGCTATGTGGCCGTGTACAGAGCTGCTATACTTTTACATATATCTCTCCCCTATGTTTAAGCACCACTGTGCACCACAGCGAGCCATGCAGACTTTCTCAGCAATGCTTAAACTTCACCTTTGCATTCATAATTTAATGTATCTGGTTTCTATTTTTAGATGTCTGGCATGTGTCCATTGCGGTGCACCATGCCACACAAACACACACAAAAAAAACAAACTTTTTTTTACATATGTATACATTGATATCTGGTACTTTGACAGTGCAGGGAGTGTGTTACTCATCTCCAGACACAATAACACACTCCCTACACTGATTCAATAACCATGTTACACAGGTCTCCCTCAGTAACGCACCTTCATTAATATGCATGGCATGCTGCCGAGGGGGTACCACATACACAGCCACAGTACTTTCCATGTAGGTTTTACACTATGCCTACAAAGATTTTATTAAATCCCCAGGTATGTGATTCACATGCAGCCAAATATAGAGGTACTAGTAATCTTAAAAAAAAAATTGAACAATGATGGATTAAGTGTTCTCCATCTACTAAAAACTAGTTAGCCTAATATATAGAAAAATAGTCCATAGAGAATTCATTGCATGTTACAGTCATGAATATCTTTTTACCTGCAGATGTGCATCTGTGATCTCATCACAAATATATACAAACAAACCCAAGCATGCATGTACACACATGCATACATGCGCATTCATGCAAATCATGCAAATGAACACATGTGCACCCACACACACACACACACACACACACACACACACACACACACACACACACACACACACATACACACACACACACACACACACACACACACACACACACACACACACACACACACACACACACACACACACACACACACACAAAGAAACTCATTTTCAATACTGCAAGAAGTAAATATTTTTTATCCACTATATTTTTCACAGGACAAATCTCAACTGCCCGACCTCAGAAGTTTAAACAACAGTGCAATGATTTATTTATTTATTTTTGGGGGGATTCTATTATGTTGGTATTCTGTCAGAGACGAGCACTGTGCTTGGATCTGTTTTTCAATGTGGCCTATAAGAACACTTTAGAGAGGCAAAACCCTGGGCCCTCTGCTCACCCAAGTAGTAAGTAGATATGTACTGAATATTTTGTGTCTGTCTTTGTAAGATGAGGATAAATATATTTTTATGCAATTTTTAAGCAAATAAAATATACATGTAGACAAGCCTACAAAGAAGTTAAGTCTATCAAATTAGTAAGTAGCTGATTCATCAGAAAAGTTCTGGTGAGCTGGCCATTTCAAATGAGTCAAGTTATATCAGAAAGAACTACTTAAAAACAACAGGAGCATGATTATCAGAGAAGTTGTACTTTTCTGTGCAGGTTACTCACAATAGCATACATCTGCATTTTATGTTTTTTTTTTTTTATGTGTGATTACTGCATGCCAAAATCTGTTTCTCTGCTAGCCATAAGCTACTTTCATGCTGAGGTACATAAATTTTCAAACATCAAAGTGTTTATTGACTGAAAGGTGCCAAAAGCTAGACATAAAGTTTTACAATGTATATGCTTATTATTATTTTTAATACAAAAAAATAAAACTTTTTTTACAATCTTTGGCATACACAGCAAAAATCAACACATTGTGTGTTCATAGGTTTCTTTTGTGTTTATTGGTTTGTTTTATCTGGAAATGAAGCTGTGACCTTATATGTAACTCAGGTCTAAGAGATTTTATATCCCTCCTTCTTTGTTGAACGTTACACTTGAAAAACTCATTTTAATGAAGCACTCATGCTGGATGCCAGGAAAAAGAAAATGATGTGGATTCTATTCAAATATCAAGAGCTTAGACATGTGTCTTAATACTGACACTACAGTACATCATAAGGAGTATAGTGCTTTTCTGTGATGATATTTGTAAGTTTTCATTTCCATCCACTGAGTTCATATTAGCTTATTTGAATATTAAGCATCTCATTTGGAATACATGCATTTGAGCGAAAGACCTTTCCTCGATCCGCCGGCGTAACATCGACTGGAAATGTTAGATCTCCCCCTGCTGAATGGTCAGAATGTCAAACAAAACACCAAATTTGACAATTCCAACTGCTCTACCACCTAAACAAGCGCTACCATGGATCAAAAAGGGGGGGGGGATATTTTGTGTGTCGGTTACATTGCATTCGCAATTATGCGAATTTGCTGAACTGCAGTCGAACATTTTTTGATCGGTCTTTTGCCATTCACTCAAGTGCATGTATACCATTTCATTTGCATATACCAGAAATGCAGTGAGCTTTTATTAAAATGCTTTAAATTATACCTTCAAAGAACAAAGCATGTCAGTGTTTTAATCAGTTCATGTAAAACTCAGATATTTATATAATCACCATCTTCATTATTCACATTCTTTGACAGATGTGTCACAAATTTCCTCTTGTTTATTTATTTATTTATTTGCAGTTTGTTAACCGGGGAAGTCCACTGGGCCTTATTGAGCCCATTTTCAGTGGAGGCCTGTGGAGAAAAGCTCCACAGTACAGTCAAAACCAAAATCAGACAAGTTAGATTACAATCTTGAAACATAGTCACCTCAGTAGCAACTTAGTATTCAGACAGATTACAGAGACAGATTTCCATAATACATAAGTTATATATATATATATATATATATATATATATATATATATATATATATATATATATACAACTAATAGACAAATAAGATTATAAATTTGAAACATAGTTAGTAATTCAGTAGTCAGGTGAATAGCAGTGACAGATTTCCAAGAATATTTGGACAGACTTATCACATGGAGGAATGTTAGGTAAGACAGTAAGGAGAGGATGTAACATTAGAGCAAGGTTCTCAAGGAAGCTGAGTGGAAGAGTAGTTCCAGAGGGATGAAAGGTATGTGTGTATTCCTTGTATCATTTCATATTTCCTTTTTTTCTCCCTATCAATCTTGACTTTCAAATCAAGAAAATAACTTCACCATTCATTTTTTATTTGTTCTATTGCCACATAATATTCATAGAGTGTTATATTTCATATTATAATCCTCAACCCTTAGATATTAAATTGATATTTTATCTCCTTCTCGGCTGTCCTTTTAATTCATACAAACACACACAGACACATACAGACACATGCACACGCGTGCATATGCGGGTCTACTTCTGTAGACCGAATTTACACTTAACCAAATTTTAGTTTACCGAGAGAACAACAATGAAATTTCATTAAACTGAAATTGCACATTACCATTTTTTTTACAGGGAATGGAAACACTTGGCCAACATGGAGAAATTTGCCTTTTTCCTCACTGTAGTGTGATCCCTGACTTGGTATATTTAGTTAGGATGGGTGTAGGGAGTGCAGTTCCCCACATTTGGGGGTAGGGGTGTAGACCTCACCTGGGTGAGTTTGACATACTGTGGTGTATTTTTTGGTTCACTGGTGGCCAAGTGTCTCCATTCCCTGTCAAAAAATTCTATAATGTGCAGTTTTGGTATAGTGAAATTTAGTTGTTGTCATCTTGGTAAACAAAAATTCAATTACATTTAAATTTGGTCTACAGTAGTAGACCCACATATACACAGATGCACAAATCCACATGTGCCATTACACACACACACACACACACACACAAGGAACATGCTACCATGGCTTCCACTTTATCACATCACAGTGGATCATATTATTTCATTTTATTTCATGTGGCCCTAAACTGGTCTCTTTATAATATGGTGTCTAATGGCCTCATAAAAATTCCAAGTTTAGCTTCCCCTCTCAGTCTCTGCAGCATTTCCTTTATTACCTTCTGCTTCCTCTCATGTGTTCCAACCATCATTTAAATAACAATTTCTCATGTAATTATATACATTTTCCAAAGTCATCTGTGTAACTCATCTTCTATTTCCTTATTTTCTTACTCACTGCTTTAGTCTATCCATACTTCCAGTTTCCATTATTTATTTATTTTCAGTATATCCCATAATTAAGCAATAACCCATGCCTGGGTGTGGATAATGCTGGATTTACCCAGGGTTGGTGTGGTTTGATCACGAGGGCGATGTTAACTCCTTTAACATAGCGAGACACTTTCTTGAAAGCAATGGAGATCTTGCGTCCTCCATAAAAAAAAAAAAAAAAAAGACATACTAATGGAAAAAGTCTGGGCGACCAGTCTGATTTACAATGGGCACACTGACCAATCAGCATGCACATTTTGGAATATTAATGGGGGGTCATTGTATAATTACTTATATTTAATCTTTAATCAACTAAACTGAATTCTTATTCTTGCATTACCCTCCTTGGAAACACTAACAGTAATGCATAATACACTATGGGCTGCATTGTTTGTAACCTATGTTCATTTCACAGCTCATAAGGTACCCACCTTTTTATAAAGTTCAGTCTAGACACCCATACCGGCCAGGAGCAAACTGAAATCTTTTCTAGAATATTCTGTTACACACCCTACTTCTCGTATACTATGTCCCACCTCTCTACCAATAATACTGCTTTATTTTTATGAAAAATACATTACTTTTGAAAGTTCTCTTATAATAAGACCAGAATTCCACAACATTTTTCATTTTCAAGAACACTTTTCTCTTCTTTGAGGCTGCTTGTTTAACAGAATTTGCACCTGATAACCTTTTTATTTATTTTTTCTTTTGAAAATTCAGCACACATCATTGCTCCTAAATTCCAAACTTTTCATTTTTTTCTCTTTAATTCTTAGAACAGAAACCAAGCATTACAGTGTCACTATTGGTAATATTGCTTGTATCCTTTCTCCCTGAGTATTAAAACCATGTAATTGACAAATCTAAGTATCCTAGATACCAACTTTTTTCATGCAATTTCACTTTCACTCGTTGTGTTCTCCTTAAATGTCTCGTAGCAATCTTGTATTCATAAAACCTGAGCAATAAAAGACTATAATGGACACCATTGCTTTATATATTTGTTACATTCTTTCCCTATCAATCCAGCAGTCAGATGTCTAATAATAAATTTAGAACACAACACCAAATGTCACTGAACATTATCTCACTCATTCCCATTTACTGCAGTGGTCTCAGAATCATGCATTATTTAGGATCATAGGAGGTTACTAGGCTATTGGTCCTGAGGCCCTTATAAGCCTAGCCAAGAGTTTAGCCCATGTTTAGACAAATCAGCTTTAATGTTTTGAAATGGATTTTTTTTTTTTGAAAATCTCTTTATTTCAATTTTCTTTTTTTTTCCAAATAATAACAATACAATAACTCAAAAACATAAATAAACAATACAAATACATAACTAAAGGAAACAGACAACAATCTCATTTCGAGAAAATTATACACACATATATATATATATATATATATATATATATATATATATATATATATATATAAAATAAAAAATATAATACCCAATCCACACGATAAATGAATGAAAATGCCCAAAGCTGGAAGGAACACCACCAAGTAACTGTTTCAAAAACAGGATACTAAATACTCCTTTAGAAGTTTTAAAACCAGAAAAATTTTAATGCAATAATGTGAGCGCTTTCGCGGACTACACATCCGCTTCTTCAGACATAATGAAACACAAGAATACTTCTACATTTGTAGTAATACTTGACCAATCAAACAAAAAACTAATTAGTTAATTAATTAATTAAAATAAATTCAAAATAAATGACGTATTCTTAAAGCAACTCCATCATTCTAAAAGCACTTCATAAATAATGATGCAAAATATATATGTTAATATATATAATCAATAAAATAAATATTATACATAATAAAATATAAATGCAGATATATAACATAAATAATACACTAAATAAATAATGCATAGGAATACACAAAAAAACAATATTGTTGATGTTGAATAACTATTACACAATGTAGCTATCTCAAAGTTCTAGCCTTCAAATAAGGTTTAAGAGAGACAGTATCATTCAGGCCTCTGCCGCGATGCGCAGCAAGCCTTATGATCCATTTAACCTCTGCTAATTCTGTTAGATTTATAATATCTCTCTTAAACCTTATTTGAAGGCTAGAACTTTGTCATTATGTCTGAAGAAGCGGATGTGTAGTCCGCGAAAGCGCTCACATTATTGCATTAAAATTTTTCTGGTTTTAAAACTTCTAAAGGAATATTTAGTATCCTGTTTTTTGAAACAGTTTCTTGGTGGTGTTCCTTCCAGCTTTGGACATTTTCATTCATATATATATATATATATATATATATATACACTAGAAGTCACTACATCGTCAAGTAGAGTATGAGAATTCTTATGTTCATTTGGTCTCATAAGGGATAGTGGAATGGGGATAGTCTATATAGAAAGTAACAATAGAAATTCAACCATTTATTGTATGGTTAGGGAAAATATCTAGATACACATATACTAAGAGAAGGGGGAAGATGCAATAAAAACTGGTTATACTATATTAAGTTTTTATTAAAAGGTTAGCTTTTCATGTCAATTTGTGGGCGAATTTTATTTGTCAATAATTATATCTAGTAAGTAACCCCAATATTTTTGGTAATAGCGTTTGTTTTTTGTTTTTGAATAAACCAATTTGTGAGATGAGATATATTTGATAGCAAGATTGCTAAAATGTTCCCAAGTAATTGGTGACATGACATTCCAATACTTTATAATAAAGAATTTAATAAGGGCACACATTGTAATAAAGACATGTTTTAATATTTTTGGAAGTTGATTGATGTTAATGTGCAATATAGCTGTCTCCCATGTAAGGGTTGATTTTTCATATCCCATCTTCTCTAATCTTACTCTCATGGAACACCATAAGTTGTGTAACTTAGTACAGTTCAACATGACATGTAAAATATCAGCTGTTTGATCCAGACAACGGGGACATGTAGGCGAAAAGTTAGGATTGATTTTATTTAATTTCGATAAGTAATAATATAGATTATTTACCATGATTTGTGTATATAATAGCTTCTTGAAAGGAATGAATTTGATTGTATTTTCAATGACTAGTTTCTTATTTTCTTCAGTCAGTGATTGATTTTTCATTTGCCAATAGTTTGAAAATAATAAAGAATTCTGATGTTTTGCGCTCATTACAATTTTATAAGTCCTAGAAATTGTTTTCCCTTTAATCGCAAGATTTTCAAGTATTAATTTAACAAAATTTATGTTTTGTAAGTCAGTGTGTATTTGTGAGAATTTAGCATTTATAAGATGGTGAAGTTGGTTAAGGATAATACTATATCTTAGGAAGTTTGAGTTCAAGTCTCATTTGCCCCAAGTTAGAGTCTTTCCATTGGTATATATCCCATATTGTGTAGTCTTTTATCAAGAGGTAGTTTGTTAGATTTACGGGTTTATTATTTATTAGTAGATTAGGATTTATGTGTAACAGTTGTATAAGGGCAAAAGCGTCAGCTAGTTGCAATGATTTAAATAATTCCTGTGTTGTAAGAATCATGTTTTTAATTAGGTTCATAGGTTCATACTAGGCTATCTGCCCTGGGGCATTTATAAGCCTAGCCCGATTGTGTTTGGCTTATGCCACCCCTTGATTTGAGTATACTGTGCCCTTTTTAAAGTTTAGTTTACTGTGCCTCTGTCTAATAGTGACACGGAAGTAATCCCCGGGACAAACCTACGATCCCCCATCCACTCATCAAGATTCTTCTTGAAGAGAGTCAGTGAGGTGCTCTGCCTAACATGAATTGGAATTCTATTCCAGAGCTAAGGGAGCCTCTGGGTTATGAATCTGTCCCTCCAGCATGTTCTATTTATTTCTGTGCTGAGGTTCAAGTCCCTCAATCGCATGGCTCTAAGAGATTTAGATTTACTGAGGTGGAGCATGTCCATTAATTCTGGGTTGGACATAGCTTTATATGTCAGGCATAGATCGCCTTGAAGTAGGCGGTATGCAACTGAGTAAACCTGGAGTTTTTTTAACCGAGCAGCATATGGCATCTGTTTGAGTCCCTTGATCCTCCGGGTGAGGTACTTTTGGGGTCTTTCTAATTGCTGCAGGTGGTGGGTAAGGTACATCCCAAAGGGGGCATTGAATTCTATGATGGGCCTGATGAGGGATGAATAAAGGGGCACGATTACCTCTCTTGATCTAGATGTGAATCCTTTCCTGATGAGGTGGGCTATGTAGAAGGTCTTTCTAACCACTTTGGCAATGTGGTTGTCAAAGGAGAGATTGCTATCAACTTGGGTCCCCAGATCCCTAATTACTTTCTCTGTACTTAATGGGTTACCACCTATGTGGTAATTTGTGGGCACATTGTTTTTGCCAAAGGGTATGACTATACACTTTGTGGCATTTAGCTTTAGACCATGGCTCTGGCACCAGTTATCCATCTCTGAGACCTTTTGAAGGATGTTTGTGTCAGCTGGAGAGTCGATTATGGCACCCAGTTTGCAGTCATCTGCGAACTTGGTGAGCCATAGTCCTCCCATGTTGGCCTGTACCTCAGAAAAGTAAATACTGAACAAGAGAGGTCCCAGGACAGAACCTTGTGGGATGCCACTTGTGACCGGTTTCGAGTCTGACATGGCTCCAGCAACTCTGACTCTGTGGGTTCTGTCTTTGAGCCAGTTTGCAACCCATCTTGTGACATAGGGCTTTATATTTAGGCTGGATAGCTTATCTATGATGCCCGAGTGGTGTATTATGTCAAATGCCTTTGCAAGGTCCAGATAGGCTGTGTTGACTACCTTCCCTTCATCTATGGCCTTGGTGACTGTTTTGAAGAAGTCGACCAGGTTCAAAAGGCAGGATCTGCCATTGACAAAGCCAAATTGGGTAGGATCTAGTGTCTGTAGGTCCCCAATGTCTTTGTTTATGAGTTCCATGATGATCCTCTCCATAGCCTTGCAGACTAGGCTAGTCAGGCTTATGGGGCGATAGTTTCCAGGGTCCGCAGAGGTGCCACCTTTGTGGAGTGGGACCACTGTTGCTGTACACCATTCTTTGGGTGGGTTCAGGCACCTAGGCAGCAAGACGTTTCCCTGTGGTACATTTGACTGGCAACACATGGCTGAAGTGACATTCAGCTGCAGAGAAATATGGCTGTTTGCAAATTCCCTGTGGGCAAAGAGAAGCACACACTGCCATGTTCACAGCTTTAATAGCCAAAGGTATGGTGGCAGAAGAAGTAATGAGGGTTGTGCTCATTGTAGAGTACATACTTATATAACTACAACATGTAGAAGTGTGGTACAGCATGGAGGAAATCTTGAAGGCTACTGTAGTCACATTTATGCTCCAGTATGCGTTTTAGGTAATGTTCCCTAGACACTGTGAAGGAGGAAGTGGTCCACACACTCCAATTATAAAGGCACTGCCCATTGTGCACTGCATTTTACTGCCACTGACATGCCCTCTGGCCAGCCTGCTGCTTGATGCCTGCCATATTGCCTGCTGTCTCATGTTCCCTTGGGGACCATGAACATTGTTTTCCCCCTGTGCATTTGGTTATTAAAGCTGTGGGCATGGCAATGTATGCTTCTCATTGCCCACAGGGAATTTGCAAACAGCCATATTTCTCTGCAGCTGAATGTCACTTCAGCCCTGTGTCAGTCAAATGTACCACAGGAAATGTCTTGCTGCCTAGGTGCCTGAACCCTCTTTGGGGTTCAGGCACCTAGGCAGCAAGACGTGTCCCTGTGGTACATTTGACTGGCAACACATGGCTGAAGTGACATTCAGCTGCAGAGAAATATGGCTGTTTGCAAATTCCCTGTGGGCAAAGAGAAGCACACACTGCCATGTTCACAGCTTTAATAGCCAAAGGTATGGTGGCAGAAGAAGTAATGAGTGTTGTGCTCATTGTAGAGTACATACTTATATAACTACAACATGTAGAAGTGTGGTACAGCATGGAGGAAATCTTGAAGGCTACTGTAGTCACATTTATGCTCCAGTATGCGTTTTAGGTAATGTTCCCTAGACACTGTGAAGGAGGAAGTGGTCCACACACTCCAATTATAAAGGCACTGCCCATTGTGCACTGCATTTTTACTGCCACTGACATGCCCTCTGGCCAGCCTGCTGCTTGATGCCTGCCATATTGCCTGCTGTCTCATGTTCCCTTGGGGACCATGAACATTGTTTTCCCCCTGTGCATTTGGTTATTAAAGCTGTGGGCATGGCAATGTATGCTTCTCATTGCCCACAGGGAATTTGCAAACAGCCATATTTCTCTGCAGCTGAATGTCACTTCAGCCATGTGTCCCCAGTCAAATGTACCACAGGGAAATGTCTTGCTGCCTAGGTGCCTGAACCCTCTTTGGGGTTCAGGCACCTAGGCAGCAAGACGTTTCCCTGTGGTACATTTGACTGGCAACACATGGCTGAAGTGACATTCAGCTGCAGAGAAATATGGCTGTTTGCAAATTCCCTGTGGGCAAAGAGAAGCACACACTGCCATGTTCACAGCTTTAATAGCCAAAGGTATGGTGGCAGAAGAAGTAATGAGTGTTGTGCTCATTGTAGAGTACATACTTATATAACTACAACATGTAGAAGTGTGGTACAGCATGGAGGAAATCTTGAAGGCTACTGTAGTCACATTTATGCTCCAGTATGCGTTTTAGGTAATGTTCCCTAGACACTGTGAAGGAGGAAGTGGTCCACACACTCCAATTATAAAGGCACTGCCCATTGTGCACTGCATTTTTACTGCCACTGACATGCCCTCTGGCCAGCCTGCTGCTTGATGCCTGCCATATTGCCTGCTGTCTCATGTTCCCTTGGGGACCATGAACATTGTTTTCCCCCTGTGCATTTGGTTATTAAAGCTGTGGGCATGGCAATGTATGCTTCTCATTGCCCACAGGGAATTTGCAAACAGCCATATTTCTCTGCAGCTGAATGTCACTTCAGCCATGTGTTCCCAGTCAAATGTACCACAGGGAAATGTCTTGCTGCCTAGGTGCCTGAACCCTCTTTGGGCACATATCCTGTAGTGAGGCTGAGATTGTACAGCAGTTTTACTTGAGGGATTAGTTCTTCTTGGAGTTCATGTAGGACGCAACCCGGGACGCCATCTGGTCCCATGGAAGCAGTGTTTTTTGCTTTGGAGAGGGCGGCCTTCACCTGAGCATCAGAGATGTTTGGGAGGCTGCACTCTGTCGGGATAGATACTTGCTCTTTTGTGGGGGGGGGGGTGGAGAAGTTTGCACTGAACCTGTCTGCCAGGATATTGGCGATGTCTGTGGGTTCAGTGTATTTTTTGTCGCTTAGCATCAACTCAGAACAAGCCTGGGAGTTGCAACCCAGGTACCTAAAATAACTGAAAAAAGCCTTATGATTGTCTTTAGTGTCCTGTGCAATTTTTCTCTTGAAGTTGGCCTTGGAGGATTTTATGAGGGATCGTAATTTTTTGCTAGTACTGATCAGAGATGCCTTCCCTTTTAGGGATTTTGCTCTATCATGTAGTAGCTTCCTCCTTCTGTTGTACAGTTTATTTATGGCTGGGGTCCACCAGACTGGACGCCTGCCTTTGGATGATTGGGTCTTGATTTTGTTTGGGATAGCATGATCCATGCATTCCTGGAGATGTCCGTAGAATGCGTTTATATAGGATTCTGCAGTTTGGGCCATAGTTTCCACTGGCCCTGGGGCCTTGAAGGATTCCACTTTGGTTTTGAGAAGTGTGAAGTTCGCTTTTGAGAAGTTTTTCACTGTGGTTTTCTGGGCTGGGGGTGGGGTCGGGATGTGGATATCCAGTGAAATTAATGTATGGTCTGATCTTACCAATGAGGGATATACTTCTGGTATGGAGCATAGAGTCCCCATGTTGGTAATGATCAGGTCTAGTATGTTTTCCCCTCTTGTGGGAGTGGTGACTAGTTGTTCCATAGCATTTGAGTTTATAAATTCCAGGAACCTTTGGGTGAAGGTACTGGAGCTTGAGTAATGCTCCCAGTCTATGTTTGGGTAGTTGAAGTCACCCAATATAATGGTGTTCGGAGAGATTTTCATGTTCTCCAATGTTTTGAGGAAAGCCGAGTGGGATTCCTGACTTTGAGAGGGTGGTCTGTAGGATGCTATAAACTGAAAAGCAGTCTTGCCCACTGTCAGTTGCACATGGATTAGTGGGTGTAGATTCTTCATGTATATGCTAGCCTGGTTTAAATTCAAGAATGGTAGGGATATGATATTATAGCCAAGGGATTTCAACTGTTCATACCAGATTTTGGTCCACCGGGGTGTCCAAGTATTTATATATGAGTCATAGTTTATTATTTGTATTAGTCTGTAGAATGTAATTATACTATAGTAAAGCTTAAAATCAGGCAACCCCAATCTCCCTTATCTTTGGCGAGTACAAGTTTTCCATATTTAATTCTGGTAGATTTGGGATAACATAAGAATTTTGATATAGCTTTTTCCATGGCAAGGAAGAAGTTTTGGGCAATATTTAAAAAGTAGCATTTAATTGAAAGAGTATTCTTGGTAGAAAATTCTTGACAACACTAGCTTTTGACAGTAGAGCCATATTGATGTTCTTCCATCTATCAGTATCATTTTGAATACTAGTCCAAATACTTAGTAGGTTATTGTTTATAATATCTTTGAAGTCCGAAGTAAATAGTATTCCTAGATATTTTATCTGCTAGTTTATTTTGATCTCACTCATGGGAAAGTACAATTCTTTATGACCTATAGGATTGAGGGGAAATATGTGTGACTTGTTTAAATTTAAGTTATAGTTTGAAACTACCGAGAACTCATCAATAGCTTTAAGTATTTTTGGGAGGTCAGTAGTGGGGAGTTGGAAGTATATATTTAAGTCATTGGCAAAGGCTGAGTATATAAGATTTGTATTGTGGATTCTGGGAATATGATGACAGATTTTTTGTGAAATAAACAGAAGGAGGGGTTCTAAATAAAGATTAAATAGGTATGGTGAAAGCGGACATCCTTGTCTTGTACCATTGGATAAGAGTATAGGGTTAGTTATAAGTTTGTTTACCTGTATAGTGGTAGAATCTTTCTGATACAGAACCTGGATCATTTTAATGAATTCTTGAGGAAAACCATATAAAGGCAGTATATTAAAGAGAAAGTGTAAGTTTACTCTAACAAAAGCTTTGGTTGCATCTACTGTAAGGGCATATCCGGGGCATTTATTACTATTAAGTAGTCTTACAATGGTATCTAAGAGGAGGGTGTTGTCACTTGTTTGTCTGTTTGTCATAAAGCCCATTTGTTGTTGGGAAATAATAGAAGGGAGTATATTCTTAAGTCTATTTGCTATAACATGGACTAATATCTTAAAATCAGTGTTTATGAGGGCTATTGGTCTATAATTTGCTGGATCTGTTTGGTCAGAATGTGGTTTAGGAATCAACACTGTCTTGGAGTTATTTAAGTATTTGTCTGTTATATCATATTGTATTATATAGTTGAAAACTTTTAATAACACTTAGGAGATAGGTTCCATGAATAACTTATAAAAATCAGATGTGTATCCATCAGGCCCAGGGGATTTACCTAGTTTTAGTTTGTTTATTGCAGCTTTTATCTCTTTTAATTGTAACAGTGATTTTAAGAGTTTCCTTTGATCTTATGCAATTTGTGGAAAGTGTATATAGTGTATAAAATCCTCAAATCTGTCTGTAGATGGTGATAAGGGTATATTGTATACTTTCTTAGAAATATCTTCAAAAGCGTCCACTATATATTGGTCATTATATCTCACCTGTCCTTCATATTTTATTTATTTGATCCTAGGAGGTCAACTTTTTATGTTATTTAGTCTAGCTAGGAATTTTGATGGTGTTTGTGCCCATTCTGAATATTGATATACTGACCTTAATTCTAAAAAGGAGATATTTTCTAAATAGTGTTTGTGTAATTGTTTTTGCCAGTCAATTATTTTTTCCTCAAGTTCTTTAGAATATGTTTCCTGAAGTTCTAGTTCAGCAGTGTTTATTTGATACTCTAGTTCATTCTTAAGATTGTTATATTTTTTGAGAAATGCAGATTTTTGAATAATAATACCCCTGATGACCGCCTTGGTAGCTGCCCATTATATGTCATATGGAATTTGAGTGTATATAAGATTATTTTGAAGTTGGGCTAGGACATTCTGAATTTCTTGTGTTGTTTCTTGGTTTTGTATAATTTTAGGATTTAACATCCAGATATTGAGATGGGAAATATTTTGTTTATGGGCTTGAAAGTTTATTAAAAGTCTAATTTTGGAATGATCTGAAAGAGTTCTAGGTGATACAGCATAATTTAATTTGTTAGAAAGGAAAGCAAGAGAAAGTTGAAAAGCATCTATCCTGGACCAAGTTTTATGAGTGGCTGAAAAGAAAGTGAATCTTGATATTGTTTTATCATATTGAAATTTAACATAAGGGTCAATTAGTTCAAATGTATTTCATAATTCTTTAAGTGCTGTAGTGGTAGATTGTGACTGTGTTTTTATTATGCGATCTATTCTTATCTAGATTTAGTAAAGCATTCCAATCCCCACCTACAATAAACAGATGATTTGGGTATTTGGCTAATATATTAAAGATTTCATAAATGAAGAGCTGTTGATTTGAGCAGGGGCTATATATATTAAGAAAGAGTAATGGTTTGTTTAAAGTATGATATTCAGTAGTAAATAATAACCATCTTCCCTTTGAGTCAGCTTCATAAGAAGTAATCTCTCCTTGGAAGGATTTATTTACTATAATGGCCACTCCCCTGGACAAAGAACTATAATTTGCAGCAACTATTGATTTAACCCATTTTCTTTTCCTTTCCCTAACCCAAAGTTGGTCATCTAAGTGAGTTTCTTGCAAGAAAGTTATATCAGCCTTAGTTTGGTATGTGAGGTGCATGATTACATTTCTTTTCTTTTTATCTACCATCCCTTTAACATTCCAAGAGTCTATGGTTATCATTTTTATTAATATTGTTGAAGTTACTCATTAGTTGATACTCAAAAATGCACTTATAAACTTTGTCTGTTAGTGTATTTATCTTAAGAATAAATGTTGTGACTTCTATACTCTTAAACTCTAAATAGGTGCCTAACCACCCATCCCTCTGTATTAGTAAATGTGCATGAGTTAAGAAACTAAAATAGACTATTATTTGTAGCAACAAGGAGTAAATATTTATCAGAGGGATGTCAATAATACCCATACTGTTCCAAATGGGAACAGTCATCAGCTAACAGACTGTGCCCATCCCGCTCCTTTTATTTATGTACTGCATATTCATTTTCAGACTTCTTAAAATATTATGTTAATTGTACCCTTATATATTATATAGAGAGAGAAAGAGAAAAGTAGCTTTTATAAAAAGTTTTGTAGGAACAGCAACATATTATGGTTCTTAACATTTCAAGAGTTATTAAAGAGTTTACAAAACAGTATTTTCAAAAAACAAGTACAATATATGAACATTTAAAGAAGGCAGCACTTTAAAATTCAACAACATTTGCATTATTCTTGCTAACAGCAACTAACTGTGGTTCTTTAAAATGTATTGGAAACTTCATTTAACACTGCACTAGCAAAAGCCATACAAGCACATCATTGTGAACTCATATATTATTAATTAACCAGTGCCATCTACTGGACAAACAAGGAAAAAAAGAGAAAACTGTTTTTGTACCTTGCTCATAGATACATTTAAAAGTAACTCAATGGTTAAGCCAGTAGAATAATAATTATGCATTTTAAACATTTAGAGAAGGCAGCACTTTAAAATTCAACAACATTTGCCTTATTCTTGCTAACAGCTACTAACTGTGGTTCTTTAAAATGTATTGGAAACTTCATTTAACACTGCACTGGCAAAAGCCATACAAACACATCATTGTGAACTCATATATTAATAATTAACCAGTGCCATCTACTGGACAAACAGAGAGAAAAAAAAGAGAAATGTTTTTGTACCTTTCTCATAGACACATTTAAATGTAACTCAACGGTTATGCCAGTAGAATAATGATTATACAATTTAAACATTTAAAGAAGGCAGCACCTTAAAATTCAACAACATTTGCATTATTCTTGCTAACAGCAACTAACTGTGGTTGTTTAAAATGTATTGGAAACTTTATTTAACACTGCACTGGCAAAAGCCATATAAGCACATCATTGTGAACTCATATATTAGTAATTAACCATTGTCATCTAGTTGACAAAAAGAGAGAAAAAAAGAAATGTTTTTGTACCTTGCTCATAGACACATTTAAAAGTAATTCAATGGTTATGCCAGTAGAATAATGATTATACATTTTAAACATTTAAAGAAGGCAGCACTTTAAAATTCAACAACATTTGCATTATTTTTGCTAACAACAACTAACTGTGGTTCTTTAAAATGTATTGGAAACTTCATTTAACACTGCACTGGCAAAAAACATACAAGCACATCATTGTGAACTCATATATTAATAATTAACCAGTGCCATCTACTTGAAAAACAGAGAGAAAAAAAGAGAAATGTTTTTGTACCTTGCTCATAGACATACTTAAAAGCAACTCAATGATTATGCCAGTAGAATAATGATTATACATTTTAACTGATACTACTAATGTCTAGTATTTACACTACTTAAACTATTATATCAAAGGTTATATCCCATTATTTAAATGTAGTTTAACACTACTTTTTTGTAAGCTGTAAATGCACTTTAAAGTCATTTCTCTATGCAGTCAGTGTTAGGTAGCTTTCCAGCTTTTAAATGTAGAAGACAGTTATTAAAAGACATTACCTTAAGTATTACAGTGTAGCAAAAACATTTTCTTTACAGGCAGGTAAGCAGAGTTATTTAGAACACATTCCAGATCCATTTGCTTGAAGTTTCCCATAAGAGTGGTATATTCTTCTGTCCTGTAGTTCTTTGGAGCTGTAGCACTTGTTTAGCCTTCAAAATGTTGTTTTTGGATCAAAAGATATGAAAAGAGTTGTCTCATACAGGATTTACTTTGAAGAGATGCAGAAAGGTGGATTTTGCCTGGTCATGTGTTTCCAGGAATATATTTTCTTCTTTGTAATAAAATGTTAAAGTTGCAGGATATTTCATTTGGAAACTAATCTTATTTTCAATGAGGTAAGTGCAGTATTTACTGAGTTTCTGTCGATTTTGTTTAATTTCTAAAGGAAGATCTTGAGTAATCGTAATTTTATGTGCTCTCCATGTAACATTCTTTTTAACTTTATAAGCTGACAGTATCTGTTGAACATGTGCTGAATTAAGCAGTCTGATGTAGATTTGTCTTGGAAGATCACTTGTTTGTGTACGCTTAATAGCTCTGTGGGCTCTTTCAATCACTATCTCATCCAGGAGATCTTTATTAGTCAGAAGAGAGCTTAGTATTTTGTTTATTATTGGAATAAGTTGTGTGGATTATCAAAGCTCTCTGGAATACCTCTTATGATAAAATTATTTCTCCGGCTTCTAGCTTCCAAGTCTAGCATTTTTTGCTGTAATTCTTTAATTATGGTGTCATTGGTTTGTGCTTTTTCTTGCAGTTCATTTATTTTTAGCTCATTGTCCATAACCTTAGCTTCATTTTGTTCTAGCCTAAGCACAATTTGGTCTAGAGTAGAGCGAAATGTAGTTAGCTTATGAGAGAAACCCTGCACTTCTGTTTGTAAAGGTTGTAAAGCAGTTTTCAGATCCTCCAGTGTTAAAGATTGTTCCTGTTTTAATCTTTGACACATTTTACCAGCTTCTTGTTGTTGCTTGTTAATTTTTTGCCTTTTAGAAGTGGTTTCTTTCTCAGGAATAGTAAATGCAGACAGTTTTTTTTTTTTTTTTTTTTTTTGTGATTACAGTTTCCATCCGATCTGGCTAATTCTCCATTAATCTTGCATAGTTAGATTCCTAGTAGTAGTGTAGAATTTTAAATGATAAGTCTTGTTACAAAAGTTGTTTTTCTTCTTACTTTCCTTTTATTAGGCCTGTTAGTCTTGAAGAATCCACACCATGCAGTTCAGGGCTCTGTTTCCAACAAATAATTATTTTTCCTTCAGAATGAGAGAATGTTTGAAAAATAAAGATGAAACAAGTAAGTACTCATATTTCTGCTTTAATCCATTGATGTTTGGTATACTTTTCCCAAGTGATGCGCTGGTTTGAAGTCAGATTATAGTATAAGAATGCAGGAGCTGCACTGTCAGTGTGCTTACAGGCTGTCCACCATTTTGGAAATCTTGTGAAATGGATTTTTAAATTCAACACTCATATTACTATCAGGAAAATGAATAGAATGTGCTTTAGCTGTCTTGGAGCTGCAGCAAATAAAAATGTGTATAAATATGCCAAGAATAGTGCTGTATTATGAAACTTGGTGACTTCGATTATGACAGTCACCATACTGCTGGAATGAATGCATTATGACTGTAGGAAAACAGTAGGCTGGTGACATGCCTGACACTATGCACATTCACACATGCATCAAAGTACACCCTAGATGTGACATATGACTGTGTGTGGCCCACAAAGAGGAATAAAAGCAAAATGATAAGTTATTCTGTCATATGAATGGGATGAAAAAGGGAAGGTAGTACAGCCAAGAATGGAGAAAAGCCAGTAAATGAACACAGGGAAAGGCAACAGAAACAGAAAATAGGTGTGTAGGGGAGGAAAAGTATGAATTTTTGTTTGTACACTGATATCCATTTTTTTATCTTTTAAGAAGAGTAGATCAGGGAAGATAACAACATGAATATGTTTGTAGGATAGAGGATAAGCATAATATAGAACGGGCATATTAGGAGTGCAAAGACTGACGTGGGACATAGTGACAAATAAAATAAAATGTGTAATGACCAAAGAGAGATTCAGATTGGTATAGGTGGACAGTTGGTGTTGCAGAGGATTGGACTACAGACAAGGAATTGGAGTGTTACAAAAGAATGGGGAGTTTGGTGATGAGGGATAAGGAGGTATGAAGAGGACCTGTCAGAGTGACACAAAAGGGATACCACCAGTCATCTATGTGGCTGTCACCATGGTTATGTGCTGACTTTGATAACTTAATGAATGGGGTCATCTAGTAGTCATGCCACTTTATCAGCTACATATCAGGGTTCCAATGTGGGCATCCAGCCAACAAACAACTGAGTCTACAACAGCTACTGTACTTTCCATGGAATATCTCCAGAGGGGCTGTTAAACGAGCAGTCTTTGACTACTTGTGACTGCCCACAGAGGCCACCAGCATGCCCCCCCATTCATCTAATTCTCTTCTGACAATTGTTCTTGCGGATAATATCCCATGTTCCCAGTATATTAAGAAAGAACAGATTTGTAGAATTTAGTTGACTTTCAGTCTAAGGCTACTGAGTTAAGATTTTGGTTTAACAGCAAAGGTTATAAATGTATTACCATCAACCAAGCACTCACACATACTGTTGTCATATCTAAAGAAAATTTACTAACCAATCAATCAGATATGATAAGGGGCTCAGGTCTTACTATTATCAAATATCAAATATTCATTAAAATGCTTGTTTTCTTATGATCTGGTCTACTGATTTTTCATCTAGGGTCTTTTGATGCACGTGATACATTAAATATTTTATGTAGATTGATTCAGTTTTACTATTTTCCTCATGTGAATGATTGTTTCCTTTATTTAACTGAAAGTGGTTGCATGATGTATTGCTGGTGTATATAAAGATACCAAAAGGAAATGCAACTGCAGTTTATTTGATTGCTTTTGGGTATAAGGCTTATGTGCACAAACTACTTTTAAAGAATTTATTTTTACCAGCAGGAAATATTCAAGTGAGAATTAGAGCAAAATGAAAGAATAGCTTAATGTAAGAAGTGTAAAGGTTTGTAAGTGTAGGTCAGCTGCAAGTAAAGAATGTGCTGTGTTATTTTTAACATTGGAGTGGTGGATGTTCAAGTGCTTGTGGGTTATGGTTAGAATAACAGATAGGGAAGGAATAGATTTAGTGTCATGTTTGTGTGCTTCCATGTATATAATGGCAGAGCTGCAGTTAGAGCTTCTGTTCCTTTGGAGTATTTCCCACCACCATCACCACCACCATTATGCCTCTCAACCTTTTAGGGCAAGAATTCTGGGCAAAGCCAAAAATAATGATGGGGGGGGGGTCAAAGGCTGCAAAAGAGGGACATATTTTAACTGTGTAACTTCAAAAGTGTCATTATTTAGTGACTTCAATTCTAAATAATTTACCAGAAACCACAAATTTTATGAGGGACAGACCAGAAATATGAGGCAAAAATCTGGAAATTCTGCAAAATTCTGTAAAGTTGTGAGGTAAGCCCTTAACTTTAACTTGTGGACAAAAAACGTACTAACTTACTTAACTTGTGGACAAAAAAAGTACCAGAAGTTAGTAGTTTATTGGCCATTTTGGGCTAATTTCTCTCTCTTTCATTTTCCTACTATAAAAACTGCGTTTGCACGGTTTTGTGCACCGGGCAGTGACGGTTAACTAGGGTTAAATTATTCCTGGCACCACTAAGTCTCCTCTTCAGTTTTTCCCTTGAAACTAGTCTAACTCTCAACCTAAGCACTCAAAATGCATCTTACAGCCCAGCACTTGCTCAGACCTAATAGCATGCACTAATATACCCTGACACTGATTGCCGAGCAGGGCAAGGCTCTTATTTCACCCTTCACCAACCAAGCGATTAAGCAGCTCACCCTACTATTCAGGCATGACCAAAGGGCAACTTCAGGTGCACTTTCCAGTCCTGCTGGTGAATCTGGGTATCCTGAGGCAATGTTACAACTGCCTCATGTACACAGACAACCCTCTCCTCCTACCACAAAACACTAACATATGCGAGAGATGCAATTATACAGCCAAACTGGAAGCTAAGCTGTCTCCAACCAAGACTAGAACAGTCAAGAGGAGAAGGTTAACACTTGCACCACAACTCCAGCTGCACACAGACCTACTAAAACAGCACTGGCAAAAAATACACATAAATACACAAAATCATACTCGGAGACTCTAAATAAAAACCTGAAAAAGCATCAGGGACCTCCAAAGCAGACACCCAAACAACCTGCACTTCCCATCACAAACCAGACAACACATAAAACACAAAATCAGTGTGCTGCACAATCACAGCCCTTAAGGCAAAATAACATACCTAACACACTAGTAATAGGTGACTCTATAGTCAGGCACACTGACGTCCCACTCACTAGGCTAGACAAGCAGAAGGTTACTGTTAGCTGCCTGTCGGGAGCCAGAATCCGTCACATAACACAAGCACTCAGGTCACTCCAGGACAAGTACAAATATAACTCTGCCATTGGTCATGTTGGTGTGAATGACCTGAGATGTACCTCCCTGGACTACATGAAAAGAGACATGGAAGAGCTTTCTGATCATGTAGCCCAGGTTGGTATGACCCTGACCCTGAGTAGCATCCTGCCCTCACCAAGAATGATGCCTTGGTATAAAGAAAAAATGATCAATTTCAACAATTGGCTAAGCTTCTGGTGTCATTAAAAGGGGATCCAGTGTCTGTCAGCCTGGGATGACATGCTCGATAAGCCGCGTTGCTTTGCAAGAGATGGCTTGCACCTGTCACCCCTAGGCTTTTGAATACTGGCCAAGGCTCTTACTGCCCCCATAGTACCTTTTTTAGGCAAGGCTCAAAAGTCAAACCCACCTTCGTAAACAGCACAATTAACAAAAAACTGGGAGTTATGCTACTCAACGCCAGGAGTTTAAATCTCAAAATGCATGTGCTCAAAGCACTCCTCGGTATGGAGAACATTGACATCTGTGCAGTAACTGAAACCTGGTTCAAGGCTCCAGAGAGCACCCCAGCACTACCGGGCTACAACTCATACCACACGTTTCGGCCACAGAACATGGACCGAAACACAAAAGGAGGGGGTATATCCATATTCATCAAGGATAACTACAACTCCAGGTTAGTGGTGCAGCATGATACATCTGAGATCATCCATGTGCAACTAACATCGTGCAAATCTGCAATGCAAATTGTGGCCTGCTACAGATCACCCTCCATATCCCAAGACCACCACTCCACCTTTCTGTAGACACTGGAAAACATGAAGGTCTTACCAAACACCCTGATATTGGGCGATTTCAATTACCCTATAATTCACTGGGAAAACTACTCGAGTACAAATTCCCAGGCCCAGCACTTCCTGGAATTCATCAACTCAAATGCCCTGGATCAGCTGGTAAACTCCCCTAACAGAGGTAAAAACATATTGGACCTGGTCATCACCAACATGGGTGACAGGTGTTCCACACTGGAGGTCAACCCGTCACTGGATAGATCAGACCATAAACTAATCACTCTGGATGTCCATACCCCACCACCACCCTCAACTAAGGAAATCACAGTAAAAAACTTTTCTAAAGCAAACTTCACCTTACTTAAGACAGAGGTGGTAAGTTTCACAGCCCCTACACTAAAGGATAACACTGCCCAAGATGCAGAAACCTTTACAAATGCACTCTATGAGCACCTACAAGGATGCATGGATCATGCCATCCCTAGCAAAACCAAGACTCACTCCTTTAAGAGAAGGAAACCAGTTTGGTGGACCCCTGCAATAAACAGGCTATACAATAGAAGGAGGAAGCTAGTTCAGAAAAAAAGCAAATCCCAAGAAGGAAAGATATCCCTGATCATTATCAGTAAGAAACTGAGGTCCCTCATGAAATCATCCAAGGCTAACTTCGAAAGAAAACTAGCCAAGGATTCAAAAGATAACCACAAAGCCTTCTTTAGCTATGTTAAGAATCTAAGTGGCAACTCGCAGACATGCACTGAACTAGTGCAAAATAGCACAAAATATACTGAACCTACTGATATTGCCAAAATCCTGGCAGATAGATTCAGTGCAAACTGCACCCCCCCCTCACCTCCAAATAGGCCCACAATAATACCAGAAAAGTGTAGTGTCCCAAAAATCACAGACGCACAGGTGAAAACAGCCCTTTTAAAAGCCAAAAACACAGCATCAATTGGACCAGATGGTGTCCCAGGCTGCGTCTTGCATGAACTACAGAATGAACTAACCCCCCCACCTAAACATGCTGTTTGGCCTCAGCCTCTCCACAGGCTATGTGCCCATAGAATGGCGCACACCAATGGTTATTCCTCTCCACAAAGGAGGGGCCATAACTGACCCTGGTAACTATCGCCCCATAAGCCTGACTAGCCTGGTCTGCAAGGCTATGGAGCGCATCATCATGGAACTCATTAATAAAGACATTGGGAACCTCCAAACATTTGATCCCGACCCAGTTCGGCTTTGTTAAGGGCAGATCATGCCTACTAAACCTGGTTGACTTCTTTGATACAGTCACCAAGGCCATAGATGAGGGAGAGGTGGTTCACACAGCCTACCTTGACCTCGCCAAGGCTTTCAACACCATTCCCCACTTGGGTATTACAGAAAAACTCACCAGTCTGAACATAAACCCCTACATTACAAGATGGGTTGCCAACTGGCTTACAGACAGAACTCACATGGTAAGAATAGCGGGCTCCAGGTCCGACTCTAAGCCAGTCACAAGTGGTGTCCTGCAAGGCTTGGTCCTGGGACCCCTACTGTTCAGCATATACTTCTCAGAAGTACAGGCAAACACAGGAGGACTATGGCTAACCAAGTTCGCCGATGACTGCAAACTGGGAGCCATAATTGACTCTCCGGCTGACACAGACATTCTCCAAAAGGGCCTTACTGAGACAGACACCTGGTGTAAAAGTCATGGCCTCAAGCTAAATGTCAAAAAATGCATAGTCATCCCATTTGGGAAAAACAAAACACCTATGAATTACCACATAGGTGGCAGCCCCCTTAATATAGAAGAGGTAATAAGAGATCTGGGGACCCAGGCAGATAGTAATCTCTCCTTTGACAATCATATTGCCAAAGTAGTTAGGAAATCCTTCTATGTGGCCCATCTAATTACTAAAGGGTTTGAATCTAGAAATAAAGAGGTTATAGTGCCCCTCTACTCGTCACTCATTAGACCCACCATAGAGTACAATGCCCCATTTGGGATGTACCTCACAAGACACTTCCAACAGCTGGAAAGACCACAAAAGTACCTCACCAAGAGGATTACTGGTCTCAAACATATGTCCTATGCAACCCGACTGAAAAAACTCTGGCTGTACTCATTGGCATATCGCTTACTCAAAGGTGATTTCTGCTTGCCTTACAAAGCCATGTCCAACTCAGAATTGATGGACATGCTCCACCTAAAGAAATCCAAGTCACTGCGAGCCACACGCTCTAGTGAGCTAAACCTTGCCACAGCAATAAATAGAACATGCTGGAGGGATAGATTCCTGTCACAGAGACTCCCCATGCTTTGGAACAAAATTCCAAATTACATCAGGCAGAGCCCCTCACTAACACTCTTCAAGAGAAACCTTGACAAGTGGATGGGTAACAGAAAATACACCCCTGGGATCAGTTCATTGGCTCTGCTTGACAGAGGATCAGTTAATTAATCAATGGGTCAGCGAAAGCCGACACACTCTGGCTAGGCTTATAAATGCCCTCGTGCAGAGAGCCAGGTATCCACCTATGAACCTATGAACCTAAATATTGGTGGAAACTTGGCACACAGATAATGGCTCTTTTCATAGCTCTGCAGTAAATTATAAAAACTGACAGGAAATACTTATAAAATTATTATTTTTTTTCAACTCCAAAAGTGTTTTAACTACTTTAATTCATTCATTCTCAAGTTTGGAGTTGTTCTGTAAAAAAAAAATTTTTCCTGTCAAATTATTTAAGGGAATTATTTCTTATATAGTGAAAGATGAGCAATTCTAAAATACCCAGGAAATGCATCAAGTGATGTCAACGCGTCAAGACTTATCTATTAAAATAGCTTCAGGAAAATCTCTTGGAAGTGAAGGAAAATACTCTCAAGCAAAATAATAGTCTGAAGGACTTATTTCAACAACTACAAGTAAATGTTTGGGATCTTGAATATACGCTATCTGATTTTTGATAAAATACTTAAAGAAAATGACTGTCAAACAGATATACTGAAAAATCAGAATGCCAATTAGATGATCTGGAAAATCAAGAGAGGAGAAACAATTTAAGAATTTTTGTCAGAAAATACACAGGGAGAAGACATGGGCAGGATTCAGTAAAGCCTATATGGACTTATTTGCCATGTAGGCATAGTGGCATGGTGCTTACACAAGTAAGCAGATGGGCGAGCCAGTAAACAGAGCTGAGGGGCGGAGTGCCCATGGCATGCAAATCACCTCATAAGCAGGTGAAATACATGTAAATGAGGCAGGTAGAGCAATCCAGCAAGCAGATAGACAGTTGTACAGACCCTGTGTTGGTGTCCGTAATGTACAGGGAAAAATTCTGTATACAGGAAGTAAAAATGACATCAGGGGCTGTAAAAGTGTACTTACAATGGCGGAAATAGCACAGAGGACACAGACATGTACAAAACTAACAACTGCATGTCCAAAACTGTATGGAAAATAATGTAAAATAATTTTAATGTTTTTAATACCCTGGGTATGTTTGCATGGGATGCCACAGTGTGCAAACATGCCATTATGGAAAAAATATAAAAAGATTGTAAAAAAACAGAATTTGTGAGTATGTAATAGTAATGCATTATAGGACCTTATGTGGAGTATGTACAATGTTAGACTGGTGTGGTTGCTAATGCGGCAGAGCCTGAAACCATGTAGTTTCCAAGTACTGTGCATGAATCTGTATGCAAATGAGCTGGAGTTACTGAATAGCACAAATGGGTATCTGTGTCCGCATATCCTGTCAATGTAGGCTCAGAACCATATTGATGTCCACAGAAGAGGTAGGTGACATCAAAAGAGGGTGTGTCCGCAAACTTAAGCTCATTGGAGCTCAGCGGCACCTGTTTACATGGCTCCACTGACCTGAGTGGGGGGTGGACATGTACAATGACTGCTAAGATGTGTTTATCTCTGAGGCACGTGTTTTATTGTGTTTGCACATGTTTGTCCAGTGTGCCACCATGCTGAGAGTATCCTGCCATGGGGGTGTGTCTGTTGACTGCTAAGCTTTGTTTATCTTTGTGCCGTGGTGGTACGTCTAAGTGCTCAGCAAGGAAGGCTGTCAAAAAAATGGCTGATAAAGCCAATGATATATTAATTACTAATGAGCCTTTTTTTTTCACTTAAACTAAGGCCATTAAACCCCTTAATGAAGTACTTGGCAGGTGAAATGCATCATAGGTAGTCAACCACACATGCTATACCTACAACAGAGCACTATAAAGGTTGCATACACCCTACAGTCTGATTTTCCCCCACACTCTGCACCATTGGAGTACAGACTTGGGAATTTTAACTAAGAGAACGCTAGGGGCTGCTGCAGGTCTGCTACATATGTATGTGTTTAATGCTGAGGTCAATGCAGCTGCTGCTGATGTTGACCATAGACCTAGACTGAGAAGGAGTAGAGTGTTCAGGCCCAGGGTAAACTACCAGGAGATACATGAGTTGGAGATTGTACAGCACTACAGGATGGACAGGGACATACTACAAGAACTCACTGAGCTCTACCAACCTCAACTCAGACCCAGAGCCAACAGAGGGCAACCTGTCTCAGTGGAAACAAAGGTATGTGTAGCCCTTAGGATACTAGCTACAGGTACTTTCCAAAGACCAACTGGGGACATGATGGGGGGGGGTCACACAGGCATCTGCTTCCAGGGTACTCCACCAGTTCTTGGATGCCATGCTACTACATGCCAGTGAGCACTTTTATTTTTCCCACCACCCCTGAGGAGAGGGCCAGCAGTATGCAACTCTTCTACCATGCAGAACACTACCCTGAGGTACTGGGTGCCATATATTGCACTCATGTACACATCAAGGCACCACCCAGTGAAGAGGGTAGAATGTATGTCAACAGCAAGGGGTACGACTCCATCAATTGCCAGGTCTTGTGCAATGCCCAGGGCATTATCATGTATATGTGTGCTGGCAGCCCTGGCAGTTATCATGACTCCCAAATCTGGCACACATCACAGCTGTACCAGATGATTGCTAGGGGGGACATCCCACATGGCCATTTACGTGGGGATGCTGGCTACATACTGGAACCATGGATAATGACACCCATCAGAAATGCATGCACACTCACTGAAGAATGCCATAATGAGGCACATGTACAATCTAGGAACATCATAAAGCATGTGTTTGGGCTGTTGAAGTCATGGTTTCAGTGCCTCTATATATCTGGTGGAGCCCTGCAGTACTTGACAGCCACATGTGTACAGACGTTCACAGTATGTGCCATGCTACAGAATATGATCCTGTGGAAATAGCTGCAGCAGGATCAACAAAGGGAAGGGATTCACAGCCCCCAACCAATGCCTAGGTCACCACAGCCACACCCACAGGGGGACCCAGAGGAGGAACCCCCTGAGGCTGTCGCTGTAGACAGATGTAGGCATGCCCAATATGTCCTGGCCTTGGCCAAGAGACAACACATAGCACATGCACTGACAACCTAGGGCCCTAGGGACTGACATCTTACTCTGACTCAAATACATATAAGTAAAAATGATGCCAGCCAGACCACACAACCTGTACCTCACCGTGTATTGGCTGTGGACTGCGTGCATCAGACAGAGTTAGCACCGAACTACAGGTTTGTCAACTACTGCATTCACAAGTGAGGTCACTCTCCTATACACCATTTGTAAGGGGTACTACAATATGGTAGCATATGTATGGACCTGCCGCATGTATGCAAGGGAATATAGTGGGCTATATATAGTGTGCTACTATGTTACTTGCAGAGAACTGTAGTGGGCTACTGGGCTACTTGTACTGATCTAACAGCCTCTTGGGACAACAGGTACTCTGCTCATTAGTATTTGCCCCATAATATTCACTAGGCCACATGGCTAGAAACTCCACAACATTATGCAGGGAGATGCCAAACAGTGGGGTCATAGGACAGTTGCAAGTCTGTCTATGCCAGCAGAGCGTAGGCTGGTTATCTCCCAACCCAAGCACATCAATGTCCCCATACAACTGCTGTAACAGTAAGTCTGCAATGACATACCAGCAAACCAAACAATTCCTGTTTGTTGTTGATAGTGTGAGGAAAGAAACCTCTCTGTTTGCCGGGTGGTGTGGCTCACTGGACTAGGGACAATAGCCTTGGTGATGGTGTTGATGGTTTGAATCTGACAGCATCCAGCATCTTTTGCATGTCAGGTACTCATATGGTGGTATTCCCACAGACAGTCATAACCCCTCAATCTGTTACTGCAAGAAAGCTAGACAAAGCCAAAGTGAATGGGGACACAAAGGGACATACCTACAAACATACATTATACATGGTCTCAATAACCTAGCAGGTGGCTAGTATAACAGCAGGCTGCAACATGTCAGATTAGCTGCAGGATATAAAGGCCATCACTTAAATGTGTCAGTGGTTACAACAAGTCAGTGACTGCTGTTTACAGTATAGTACTAGAAAATCACAAATGTATGAGGAATACAGCAGACATATAGGGCAAAATGCTGGACATTCTGAAAAAACATGTACAGGGAGAGGTATGCAGGCTGTCACCATGTGTGTGGTGTTACATCATGTACCCCAGTCACATCACACCTCTCAACCTTTTAAAGCAGAACATCTGGCCAAAGCCATGAATAAAAGTGAGACCAAGGCCCACAACTAGGGACAGTTTTTAAATAGTTGTGCCTACAAATGTAGAATGTCACTAGAATAACAGGTCTTGCATTAGCATGAATCTCCCAATGTGTATGGAGTCTGAAACTCAAATGTATGTCATTAATTATTGACTTCAATGTTCACTGATTTGCCACTAATTTGCCAGGAAACCACAATGTTATGTGAAATGGACCAAAATATTGAGAGTCTGTGAAGCTCAGTATAGTTGTAAGATATGAGTCACATATTAAGATCAGAAAACAGCCGGGGAATGCCTTGGACAATATAATGGAACTGCAGTACTGTAGTAACAGGCGCAGCAGCCAATGGCCTGCAGCACACATAATCCTGGACTGGAATACAGGTAGCTTTGGCCTGGAGTCACCTTATCAGTGCTGACAATCACACTGGACATGCTCCTACACTTAGCTAACTTGACCCTAAGTCTGTTGCCTCTACCATCCAAAGACCTACTATGTGGAAATATGTCTGTGCATACATAAAGCTATGTATACATATCTGTCTCTCTGCCTCTCCCTAACCCCATCATTCTTGATTAGTGTCTCTGTCAGTATATGGCATATATATATCTATATATATATATATATATATATATATATATATATATATATATATATATATATATATATATATATACACACACACACACACACACACACACACACACACACACACACACACACACACACACACACACACATATCTCACAACAAGATGTACATATAGCTATACAAAGTACAATGATACATAGACTCCTCACATATATCTACATAATACATTTACTTAACATGCATACACAACAACACTTAAGGAAACATCCCTGTTTTACACATTTATATAGATATCAGTGGAGATATACAAATGTCCCCACATACCCCAGAATTCTGGGGTTATCTGCACTTACAGATCACAACAGTTGTCCGATGGAACCAGACCAAGGCCACAACAGTACATAATCCACTCACCCACAGACCCCTGTGCCTGTGGACCTTCACCCTGTAGACACACACAGGTACACAGGTGGTGTAATGTACAATGGGAGCAACTCATGCCTTGGACAGGTCATATTGTCCCTGGCCACATGTCTGTCTTTCAAACTATAAACAGCCACATATGGCCAGACAGGCAAGTGTACATACATAGCAGGGATATTACCAGGTATCCCACCCCTATGACACTAGATACAATAACAGTACCAAGCAGTATCACTCTGCAGGCCACATATGCTGTCTAACACAAGGCCACTTTGTGTATTCATAAAACAATCCTTCAATCTCCGAAACCCAAAACCAATAAGTCATTTTTCAAATTTTTACTTATTCACTTTGTGTACTCCACAAGTACTGTGCCTGCATCACCATATGCAACAGATGTAACCTGTAGTGCATGCGATAATTACTGTGAGCTGTAGTGTATAATACTAGATAGGCAGGAGTTCTAATCTCACATCATCCACGTGTGTGTGTGTGTGTGTGTGTGTGTGTGTGTGTGTGTGTGTGTGTGAGTGTTTGTGTATGTGTGTGCGTCAGCACTTCAGACAAGCCTGTACAGGTTATCTCTGCACAGTGGTTATGCATTTTATGCCCTGTGACTAGCTGCTGGTCTCAACATTGGCCTCCTTTACAATGCCTGCTGATGTCATCCACCTTAAGAGTGCTGGCTGACACTCTGATCTCAGATAATCTTCATGACACATGAGATAAGTACTGTAGCCTATAGTGTATTACTAAATAGGTAGGGATGCTCATCTCACAGCACTCAATGTGTGTGTTTGTATGTGTATAACCATATCCCCTTGCACCAGTAGAAGCATGCCTATCCGACCTATCTCTGTGCATTGGTTATGCATTTTATGGCCCTGTGACTAGCCGCTGACCCTAAACTGCCCTCATCTGCATAAGCATAATTGATGTCTGCCACCAACTAGATTTGTAAGTGCAGCATACCCAGGTGACATGTATCATGGGTAGCAGACCTTGTCACAGGGTATGAAAGCCTGATAGCCCTGACTGTACCCATTGTACCTGACACATCATTCTACACATATGCACCTAGAGAGCCATGCATGTATACTGGCATACCTTGCTGACACCATATTTCTGCTGTGCTGCCTTGCCATCCTTTGCCACTGTATTGCTGCCATGTGTCCATAGTTGAACTGCTCAGACTCCTGGGACACAAACATACACAGGTCTGTGACACGTGTCATTCTGTAACACTACCACCAGTGTACCAACAGGCAAAAAAGATTCACAACGTTTGATGTGTAGTCAAGACACATGCCAGCATACAGTACCTGTCGTGGCACACAACAACTGCCATGGCATAACACTACTGCACTACACAAACACATGTAAAGTAATATAGTCACCCTGTGCATCAGACACATTTGCAGGTCTCTGCATTGATGGCATGGATGGCAGGGATGTGGCACAAGTATCATCACATGCACAGTGTGTGGTGTGGGGGTGGCAGAGGACTAGCCTGTGCCAAACAGTTGACAGCTGAGTTTGGTTTGAGTTTGAGTTGAGCTGCATTTGGCTGAGTTTGGGCCTTTGTCCCCCCATTAATTATGGCTTTGTCCTGATTTCTTACTGTAAGAGGTTGAGGGGTATGTTAGGCATAGCTCTCAACCAGACAGGAATGAATGCCCGCAAAACAGGGGCTTAGCCAGAGTACATCAGGGACATACAGGTACACTTTTACAATGTTAGACCTATTTATGTGTGACATTGACAGACTGAGAGGGCGTGAATTACAGTCCATCATTTGATGTTACAGGAGTGTACACCTTTACTTAGTGTCACTTTGTCTTACAGCTAATCTACTATCTTTACTACAACAGGCAACCATTGTAGGAGGGATTGACAGAGGCAGACGAGAGATGTGATTCAAAGCAGGGACAATTAAGAGACGTGCCTGTAGGTGTTGGACAGCAGAGTATCACTGACATGTCAATATCATAGATCTAATACAAGCCTGCTGTTGTAATCCCTATTGCCCATACCTTCATCCTCCCATCTGCATCCCATTTTATGGGGAAATCTAGTACATACCTGGCAGAGTGATGTATTTCTTTTTTTGAAGCATTCCTCTGCAAATGCTTTGCATATACCCTGTCTGTGTGAGTAAAACCTCATACAGACCTGTTCCCTATAAGCAGTCGTTTGCCTTTTGTAGGTAATGCTCATTAACAGGTAATTGCCTCTGCACCAATCTGTGGCTCAGAATTGCTAATTGTATGAAAAAACAGCTGAATTACACTTTCATTAGCTAATGATATGGCACCACAGTGCAATATATGAGGCCTTCATGTAGGCCTTTGTCCCTTTCCTAGTTTTTGAGATGGACATTTCTAAGGTGCAGAGACTACAGCATTACAGAGCATAAGCACTAACACCGGCCTCATATGTTTGGTCAGTATCCTATGACAGTGTGGTCATCTGTCAGTTCACTGGCCAACATTGTGCACTTGAGGTCAGTAAGGGGAGAGAGACATGTGAGTGTCACATTTCATACCCATCAGAATATACATGCTAATGCAGTAGCTGCTATTCTATCAACTTACTATCTTTGTAGGGGCAAACTGTGAAACATGTAACTATCTCTGGGCCTTTGTCCCCTCTTTTATGCGTGGTTGTGTCCAGATCACCTGCTATAAGGGGTTTGGAGGTATGGTCTGTCTATAGCAGCTACCTTAACATACAGCTGTGTATGCTCCAGACCGCAGCTACTGATACAGCCTAGGACTCATGGGGGGGAGTGTGAACACTTTGCAGAGAAGCAAGCTGTATGTGTAACTGTGGAAGCAGTGTCAGCCTTGTCATTACAGCAGAGTCAGGGAGATGGTACCCTTTACAGTCCAATCATGTGCATGTGCATGTGCTTGAGGTACATCTGTTATATAACGGTGCCAATACCAGAGTAGTAGGTGACATATAGTTAGGCTATACCAATATGTGCAGTGTGTCCCTACGTGCAGGTCTTTGACTTGCAAAACTGGGTAGCAGACGATTCAGTAGCAGCAACTTATGGGGATTAGAATTGCATGACTCAGTCATTATTTGCTGTCTTCACAACAATGTAATTGAAGTGCAACACAATGGATTCAAACCCAGGACTCTGTGTGGCAAAATGTACTGTATGCAAGGCATTTATCAGACTGTGCTACTGAGTCAATACTGCAGCAGGTGTATTTGCCAGATATATGTGCAGACATACAGGGTGTGACACACGTCTGCATCCATCAATATATGCATGGCTTTCAAAGGTAGTTGTTTTCCAACAGGGTCCCAGTTGTACATATATACTGTGCCACTGATGCCTTAGCAGGTGTATTTAAAGATGTTGCAGATAAAATGGAACATTCACCTGCTATCCCAGGCCGCACTTACTGCCATTATTATTTATTTGGCTGTCTACAGCTGTATTTTTGCATCAGAGTCCCATTTTTCCCATCAGGTTTAATTTCTGTCTTTCAGTGACAATCAGTACGGTTTGCCAGAAACATCTGCTTTAGTTCATATATGTGTGGTGTAGTGGGTTAGTGCAGTGGGCTGTAGTTGACAGAGGCCCAGATTCGAAATGTTGTAGAGATGATTATTTTGCACATGTGCCTAACACTGTGAAAAACGCATAAGATCATTAAGGCACATTAAAGCTCATTTAAGTAGATTTGTGAGGTGTGGTGCATCTCATTGTATGACAGCACTTCACTTAGCTCCATACAAACCCAAGCTAAAAAATTAAAAATAAAACAAAAAGGGGGTGATAGGATAGTGTTGAAATGGGGGCAAGCTGGGGAAAAACATAGTGAAAGGCAGGTAAGGATGTGCAGGAAGGGTGTAGGAAAGAACCATAGCTTTCCATTTCTTGTAGAGCAACAGCTGTGAATTTTGACAGATTTTGTAGATGAAGTTGGACTCTCAAACCCTAGAGAGAGGGGTGTAGACAACATAAATGTGATGTCAAGCCAATTGGACCAAATTAGTTGTGTCCAGTGGACACGTGTTTGAAATTGGAGAGTTATTTATGGGGCAATTTTTTTTTTTTGTGGGACAGGTACCCATTTTTTTTTAAATAAGAAGAGAGTGAAATGTTGGAGAAGGGATATAGGTTTGTGTGGGGAGGTAAGTTGGGTAGGAAAAGATGCAATTGCAGACAGACAAGACATACAAGATGGCAGACAGGAGAGATGTGTGACACATGAGGGGAATAAACACCTTGGATGGGGAGGTTGTTGTTGAATCTGAGATGCATGTGCCTCCAGACAGCAGCATCATGACTGACATCCCCACCCATGGGCAGTTGATGCTGACCCTTCACTGCTGCAAAGGTGGCTGTGCTGGAGGTTGGGTGCCAGGGCCAGCTGGCCCTGCCAGATTGTCCAGTGTGCCCTCAATCCAGCACAGGCAACATTCATAGCTCCTATGAATGATCCTGTGCACCATGGCTGGTAGTTGATCTTGGGTGACTACCACCCCTCTGCCACCACTCCCAGGGCAGCCGGACCCCATCAACTGAGGCAGTTCCACCCAAGGGTGGTGCAGGGCCAGTGGACTGAGCACCACTGGCCTGGGTTCCAGACATATGAGAACCCAGTGCCAAAGCTGGCTGAAGGACAGTAGGCAGATCAGCAGGAACCAGCCTACCCTGTCATGCTGTGATGATGGAGGTATAACAATATGTATACGTTAGTTTTAAACAAAATCATTGTTAGTAATAACAGCATGCCAGAACATTGGAAATTACATTTCAATGCATATTACGTGAAACACAACAATAAATAACAGAACAGTCAGTATATTAACAGCATGCCAGTAACAATTGCAGCATAAGGCCAACAGAATAGGGGATTTAACAAGATATGTTAATATGCAACTATTTTAATACATAACAATAATAAAACACATGCCCCAAAATAAAGTTTAATGTAACAACATATGTTACTAGTAAACCATAACCAATGAATAACAATAATAAATATATGAAGATAAGGGGTTAGGGAGAGAGAGAAATACAGTCCATTAATACCATTATAGGCTATATAGTTGACAACATTACTGCTATCTATTCTATAGCTCTGTCCTTTCTTTATGTGCAAAAGTGCCCTATAGCTGCTGTAGCATGTACATACCTCTCAAGCTATCTGCATGGGACAGTATGGGCCACGCAGTAACAACTGCAGGTACACAACTACACAGAACATTTGCACTTCAGGTGTACCTATAAAACTACCAAGGTGTACTGTGGGCTGATGTAGTTACACTTTGTTATTTACATAATCATATCTATGATAAATCTGTGGGCAGAGAGATTACACACCAGTAATTACATTACATGACATTGTGACACTTAAGAGACATATATGTGTATAGTACAGAGAGTAAACAACTATTATAGCTTGCTTGCCAGGCATGGGGACCCAACAGCAGTGACTGCAGAGGACATCTGCATTGAATGTATTAATTGACTGCAACAACCTTTAACAGACACTCCAGGCATACAGCCATACCAAAGATTACACATTTTATTTCTTTTATCTGATTTTATTATTATTATTATTATTATTCTCATGTCCTTTATTTTATGCTGCATTTTCACATTCCTAGTAATGACTGCAACAGTCTGTGACATCTAAACACACAATGATTTACTCTTAATATGGGCTACCTCACCCATTTATCTGTAGTTCCTCTGGAGAGAAAATCTGTAAACATTACATGACTGATACTGTAATATTTAGTGCTACATAGCACTGGATTCAAACCCTTATCTGTGCGTGGCAAAATGTACTTCATACAGAGCATTTAGCAAACTGAGCTACTGAATCACTGCTGATTACTGACTGACTGATATTTGCCTAGAGCTCACCTCAAAATATGACCTGGTAATAGTAGTACAGTTTTATACAAGACTGCAGTGATAGTTGAACAAACATGCATGAAATTCAAGCATGACAGAGATACTAGGTAACCTTTACATTACTACAAAGAATGCAGGTGTGCACAATATGTGCTGAAATATCCATGAAGTTAACAAACAATATCTGATTATGGGTTATTTGCAGTCTACAACTATTACACTGTTATACCTGACTGCAGCACTGTACCTCACAACCTGAATGCATGTATGTAGCTGACATGCAATGGTGAAAACAAGACAATCCTGATGCACACAATTTACCTTGGTGTTATTGCTAATGGTTCATGCGTTGCTGCAGAACAGTTGTCATAATTAATTTCCTACAAAACAGCTCTGAATCTACACTTATTGTACAACAGACTTTATTAGATATACCTTCATGCAGGTACTGATATTATTTCATGTTTTTATTGCAGAGCAGTTGTCATAACTGATTTCTTGCAAAACAGCCCAATTCCACACTTATTGCACAATAGTCTTTATTAGAGATACCTTCATGCAGTTACTGGTATAGTTCCAGGTTTTTATTGCACAACAGTTGTCATTATGCAGGTGTTGCAATACAGCTTCAATTCCACAGTTATTGCGCTACAAACTTTATTGCATATACTTTATTATGCTTAATGCTTTAGTCCTCCCTACTTACGGCACTACAGTTGGTAGTATGTGCTTATTGTAGTACAGCTGTAAGTCCACATTCATTGAATTACAATATTTACTGTATATACCTAATCACAGTTAATGCTTTAATCTTTCTTGCTTATTTGACAATAGATATCAAAATACATCTATACTCACCACACTCACAGTGCAACCTGGCCAAGCACCCAGCACGTGCCTTGAGGTTGCGAGCCCTCTACTCTACAGTGGTTGGGAGAGAAGAACACCATTATGCATACAAGTTTAGCAGATATTCAGATTAGATGTTGGTGTTACAGAGGTGAAAGTACTTAAATACATGTGGGACATCCCCTGACTGAAATTCGGGTCTATGTTAAATCATCAAACACTTAAAAGAGTGAACAATGATTTATCAAACCCATGTAAGTGAAAGCTAATAATCTTGAATGCTTAGAACAGCGATTTTTTTCCAAGGGAAATAAATCGCTGTTCCACAAAAAAAAAATTAAAACATTACATAAAGTGGGGAGGCTTCACCCCCACACCCCCCCTACTGAAATATACCAACTCCGAGATTGCACCACAGTCACAAAAACAGCAAAGTAATGGAAGCGGGCAAGTGATTTCTTTCAGGGGAAAGAATTTGCTTATATGCCATTTCGCTATTTTGCTTTTTTGTGCTTACAAGTTCGATCAAGACACATTTGAAAGAATGTGTCTTCGATCATTTAATAGGAACCCTGAAATTCTTGGACCCAGGTGTCCAAGATATCCCCTTATGTCTCTTCAGGTCATTGTAGTGGTGACAACACTGCCCACCTGTGCAGGGATACTAGTTGCACTGGTGAGGTCCCTTGCCAGCTGGTCCCAGGCCTCTGCCTTTTACTCTGAGCCCTAATAACCTCCCTGCATAAGCCGGCCTTCATGTTTTTTACAAGGAGTCTGACCATGACCCTGGACTCCAGGATGCTGCAATGCTAGGCCTGAAAGCATGAACCCTCACCAACACCTACCATAGTATCCTTCAGAGGCAGAACTCCAACAAATTATGCTGTATTCCCACCCATTGGGCTTAATATAGCCTGTTTTCCACCCTTACTCACCATTGGGCAACATTTAAAAATGTGGTGTGTTGCTTAGCACCACGCAAACCAGCTCAGCTCAGCCAAACAGTGCTTAGCAATGCTTAGCAGTGCTTTGTGATGCACAAACCAGCCAAGCAGTGCCAAGTAGTGCATAAACATTATCAGACATTATTTTGTATGCAGTATTTAGCAGGTCTTAGCAGAACTTAGCTGAGTGCAGTAGACCAGTATTTATAAATAATTGGCATAATTTGTATTTCGAACAAAAATGTTTATTTGTCATTCCATGTATTCAAACACTACACCTACTACACATGAGGCCATAACACTACCCATTTATCTACATGGATATGTGGACGTTTGCTATACCTTTACATATACATCTGAACTACCTTTAGGCAGTGCTGATCACTACTCCACACCATGCAAACCTGCTCAGCTACACTTAAACTTGATCATTGCATAAATAATTGAATATATCGGATTTCTATTTTTAGATGTCTGACAGGTGTCTCGGCACTGCTTAGCACTGCTGTGCTTATACTGTGCCACACAAACATGCTTTTTAAAGTAATAAAAAATAAATTACATTACTCATTTAAACTATAGAACTAAGGAAGAAAACTTGACCATTAATTAAACTTCTTAAGCAAAATAACATCAAAGCACAAGTAGTATTTCCTGCAAAAATAAAACTTCACCTGTTTTCTTGTACGAGAGTTTTCAGCACCTTGGAAGAGATACTCTCCTTCATTAAAAATAACATAATTTCTCTTACAGAGGATATGAACTGGATTTTGCCTACCTCTAAAAGATCTTCAGAAGAAGATAGCTGGTCTAATATAAAAAAAGAAGAAACAGAAAATAGACTTCAATAAAGATCTGTCTATTAAAAGATTATAAGGACTAATTACAGTACTTTGTTTTATTTTTGCTGAAAGTGATGGTTAATATATTATAATTCTTCTATCACATTTGAGGTAATTTTTTTATTATATATGCTCTTTTAGATTATGCATCAAATAGTTTATCCATCATTTTATTTTATTTTTTGTTTCATATACATACTTTAGGATACTATCCTTATGTCTCACCTCTTCTACTACAATAATTCTGTTATTCATTTCTCTCTTTTCTATAAACTTGCTTTCTCTTAACTTCTAATGTTTTCAGTATAAATTATAGATTTAAGAAAGTTTCTTCTAGTTCTTTTCCTTTAAGTATTATATTGATTTCCTTGCATTGCTAGGTTCTTTTAAAATGATACTAATTAGACAGGAAGTGGGGGGGCTCCTTGATTTTACTTTCTTCCTGCTTTCATGCTTCTATGGCAAATTATGTAAGTACAGTGTCTATATTTGAACAAATTATTTTTAACCTAAAACACCTATATTTTCCCATTCTCAGTTATGTTGTTACACATGGGTAAGATTTAAAGAGATTTTGGTTTTAGAGCGAGTGTGGTTGTACTGTTTGTTAAACATTGCATTTTTGATGTGGGTTGTCATGTCTGTCTCTAAAACTTTGTTTGGTGATCCTGTTTTGGGATGGCTGTGGATACTGCAACATTTTGATTGAAGGTTTGGGAAATGTGTGTGCTGGAATGTGATAGGGACATATATGTGCTTTTGTAGTTTCTTGATGTTTTCTATTTTTTTATTTCTTTTCTTATCTTTCTTTAGTGGAGTAGTCTGCTTCTGTGTCTTTCTGTTTGTTGACATCTTCCTTTATCCAAGCTTGGATCTTTTATTTCCTGTGAATAAAAGCTTTTTCTCCATTAGGAACTAATACTTGGTCATTTTTGAAGTTTTTTTGATTCGCTCATGCACAATTCTTCCCACATTTCATATCCAATTTAGGAAAAACAGCTAAATGTTATGCTCCTTCATACTTGCAAGTTTGAGCAGATATAGCACTGTTAATAAAAATATGATGTCTATCATAAGTCAATAACTGCTGGTTTATTTAAATGAAGACTAGCCAATAATATAATGTAGCTTAAGTAAGCATATTTTATATAAAGTTTTAAAGAACAGGTGATGTGCTTTTGGAGCCCTCAGAGAAATATAATGAGAAGTTCTGCCCAAGTCTTGTTCTGCATTTACTAATAAGAGCAGTGTTTCAGATCAGTTGTTAGTATGAGGAGTTGTTTTTACTTAGATTTTCTGAGTTTTTCTGTATGGGGTGTCCCTAGATGATTGTGGTGTGCTCATATGAGTGCAATGCTTGCTGGGGATGTGTTTGTTTTGGGAAAGGGAGGGTGGAAAGTGAGGAGAAAAGATGCTGCTTTTTTGAAGTTGATTGAGTTGTTTTTCACCATGTGGAGATTATGCACAATACTTATATACAATGGGAATATGATTGTGTGATACTTGCTTTATAGGTGATGGTGAGATACATGTTAGGATAACTATGGGTCTTTTTGTATTTATTTTATATGACAAGACTTTGTCTTTCCTTTTTTGATATGTGGTTGATACATACTGTATTTTTCAGTGCAATTAGTAAATGCCATTCTAAAGTATTTGTAGTAGTACTGTAAACACTACTTTCGCTTTCCCAACATTTTGAAAATAATTGCAGGTTGTTTTCATAAAATATCCTTCCTTTGTGGGATTGGGGGACAGATAAAGTGATCAATAAGGCTGCAGCTTAATTTAGTTTCTTTAGTAATGTGAGATTAAAACTGAAGCTTCCATCTGAAAAAACACTCAAACATTATCAGAAGGCAGTAGTAAAACATTGAGAAAATTACTATATATTACTGTTGGGACTCTATAGTGGGGAAATGTTGTCACAGCTGAGCCTGACAAGACAGAAACATATTTTTCCTGCACTGCACAGTAATGCAGATGAGAGCAGGAAGACTTGTTCATATGAGATGGATATTTCTATCTCTTACTTAGTTTTTCTCTCTTATTTTTTCTATATATAAAGGTTTAGTTTTATGTAATAGATTATGATATGCTACACTTGCATTTTACAAACCTGTACACTACCTTGGAAATATTTTCCAATCAATGCTTTATATAAAGCATAGTGGAAACCTAAGATACAACTGCTGCTCTGTGTTTTTTTTTTTTGTTTTGTATTAAATATTATTGCTACATTGAAAAGTACTATTTTCAGAAAAAGTACAGTATATTACACTGCTTAATCTGAGAAGTCAGTCTATTTCAAGGATGGAAGATGAATTGCATAAATCTGTGATTCTATCTTGTTTTATTTATATGTTTGTGAAGGTTTAGGTCTTTGATTAGATACTTGTGGAGTCATTAGACAAGGGGAGTTAGAGTAGACTCAAGTTAACTGGGCCTCTAATAGCACAAAAGACAAGATATAGATCTTCCCTCAATAATCTATAGAATACTGAATATAAATACAGCATTTCTAGACTCTATTTGTAGTCCCAGGGTTTTTAATTCCATATCCTTCTAAGCTAATGAAGTCTGAGATTTTTCCAATTTGCTATGTCTAGTGAGATGCATTGCAAAAGCAGCCGTCTACTCTATAATTGACTCTATTAATACTGAATATAAGAAAAAATAATAACCTATTTAAATATGGGTGATATTCACTTTAGTAGTGCTGAGTGGAGGGATTTTATGACCATTGTTGTCACATATTGATAGAAAGAGGTATTATAAACCCATATATCAGGATTTATGGAATGTCAACACACACAACACTGAGTGCCAAGATTCTGAAGAGCAGAGAGAAAGAGAGGAGGAAGGAAAGGGAAAAAGAGAAGAGAGAGGAAAGGGAAGAAACAAGAGGGGTTTGTCTACCAAATGTGATGATATTGCATTTTTTTGCTTGATTTAAGACCATTTTCAGTGCACCAGGTGTGTGCTTGTGTGTGTGTGTGTGTGTGTGTGTGTGTGTGTGTGTGTGTGTGTGTGTGTGTGTGTGTGTGTGTGTACACACACACACACACACACAGACACACACCTTCTTGCTCATGGGTTTTGGAGTAGAAGACGCATAACAGTAACTCCCAAGATGCATTCATTTCCAGACTTAATTGACCAGTTTAGAGATTTGGAAAGTAGAAGTCAAAAAGGAGGAGTCTCAGTACTGAGCCTTGGGAGTCATCACTGGTTGATTTTATACTTTCTGTTTAGGTAGCTCCCATTTGCAATTTTTTATAGGATAGACACATTGGTTAAATACTTTTTTATATAACTAAGTAGATGGAGCTTGGAGACCTTTCAACAGGTTATTTGTGCAATTCACATGCACCTGTGTGCTGTCCTATTTGGAAGACTCTGATTTATAAAGTTAATATAAAGATAATCCAAGTTTAGATTTTCTTATTAACTTTATATTATTTATAACTCAAAAGTTATTTAGCTTTTTTATTATCTAATACAAATTATAAAGTTTTATTTAAAATACTTAATACAATATTCTGTTATAGTGTATAGTTATAAATTACATGGCAGTTGTTTTATAATTCAAATGATATGCTGTAATATAGTTTATTATACCCATGCACACGAGTCTAGTTAAAAAACTCTCAATTTAATATGATAGCAGCATTTGATAACTAGATAATAATATTGCATTTTTTTATATCTCTACATTTTTTTGTATTTATATCAAAGAGGAAGGGAAAGGGGGAAGAGATATAAAGAAATATTGTTCTATTCTCAATCTTTGTAGAAATATTGCATCAATATGCCTATTCTGAATCATAATAAGTAGTTTTAAATAAAGGGTTAAAGGGAAGGAGAATATATATATATATATATATATATATATATATATATATATATATATATATATATATATAGTCACTTTCTATATGATTATTTTGTAAACTAATTTTCTTAAATTAATAGTCTTTTACTGCATAATTTTCATAATATGATATGTTTTTTTTCTTCATTTCTTGAGCAGTTAGAAAGAATTAATCTTGATATTTTTTCTCAAAAGAAGGCTAATGATTATAATTATTCCATGTGTAGGTGGTAATGGAATAAAAACTTTTGATTGTTAACGTTAATCATTTTTCCTTTTTTCTGAGACCATTTTCTTCATATATAAATTGATCACAAGTCTACATATAACCATTTACGCAATTTTTCTTATCAATAACTCACCTACATTTAACAAAACTTCTTTTTTATTTTATAATATGAAATGAAACTTATTATAATTAAACGTTAATGGTTTAAATAACTCTAAAAAGATGTCAAATCTACTAAAATATTTTGATTTAAAAAACCTCATGCTGTATTCCTTCAAGAGATATTTTTTTCTTATGAAAATGATAATAATTACTGGAAACCCAATCAATATGTGATCTTAGCTCAATCTTATTTTAAATCCAAAAAAGAGGAGTAGCTATTTTATGGACAAAAAAGATTCAAATGCCTCAAGTTTTATTTAAGCATGAAGAAAAAGAAAGTTTAGTTACTTTAGTTATTATAAAATATAGAAACAGAATATGGACCTTGGCCAATCTATATTTGGTTTCCTGCAATGGCAGATGAGTTAGTTAAAGACATCTTGACTTTATAATTAATAATTATAAAGGAAATTAAATACTAGGTGGAGAGTTTATTTGTATTTTGGATGATTCTAATACAACTCTGGGAGAAATTTTAACTTACTTCCTGTTGCTAAATTTTTAAAAACATGGAAAGATTATTTTAATATTAAAGATACATTTTGTTTCAAAGATAAAAATTCTTTAGATTTCTCCCATTATTCTTTTAATTATGGTACTGAAATAAAAATTGATGAATTACTGACTTCTCAAGATATCACACCCAAAATAAACAATTTCAATATAATACCTTGTCCTCTTTCAGATAATGATGCATTTGTTTGAAATATAGAAACTAAATTTAAAGGATTGACATGTATGTTTAGAATTCCAACATATATTACCAAAATGAAAGAATATAAAACATGGTTATTTAAAGAGATAACTAAATAAATAAATAATAAAGAGTTGTCTATTTAGCATTTACTGACTGTGAAATTCTGACTAAGACAGAGCCTATTTTCAGCTGAGGCCCAAGGAGAAATGCTCCAAATGCGTGTCTTTGGAATGTGGCAGGAAACCAAACTACTCGGAGGAAGCTCACGCAGACACAGGGAGGACACACAGACTCTGCACAGAAGGGACCCTAGCCGAGAATTATACCAGAGGACCTCTTGCTGTGAGGTGATGATTTTAACTGCTGCACTACTGTGCCACCCAGCCTATATCGTTATACATCAAATTTTATAAAATTGTTTAATAATACTTCTGATTCTAATTTAATAATGGCATGGGATTCATTTAAAGCATATATTTATGGTAGAAAATGTTCTTTGCTCAAACACAAATTAAAAGAATGGAATAAATAATTATTAGATATTTAAATAAAATTAAAAGAAAGTAAAAAAGAAGAAAAGAAAGCAGGTGTTAGTAAGGAAGAGATTAAGCTCCATAATAATAAATACAATCAGTTATTATCTCATAACACTGAATTAGTTTTAGAAAAATTAAATATAGCTTCCTACTCTATACATTCTAAGCAGATAAAAAACATAACAAAAAGAATAACATTGCAAACAAATAATAATAATATTAAAGAACTAAAAAATCCCATAACAAATAGGTTAAATTCAGAGTTTGGTGATATATTAGAGATATTTAGAAATTACCATTCAACTTTGAATCAAAGAGTAATAAATAGAGAAAAAGATTTAATATTAACTATTGATCAACCTTATTAAAAATCTCTTCCTCACACAAAATACTCTATTAAAAGTTATTTCTATACAAGTCAATCAAAAAATAAAAATAATCAAATCCAATACAGATCCTGGAATTTATGGTATTATCCCAGAAATATACACAGTATTCCTTAAACAATTATAACACATTTACATAATGTCATGATAAGTGTTCAAAATTTAGATCAATTGCCACCTTCTTGGAGTTATCCCTTGATTACTCCAATTAGAAAAAAAGGTAAAGGCCCTCAGAAATGTTCTTCATATAGACCGATCTCATTACTAAATGTAGATTATAAAATATTTATGTCTATACTAGCAGATAGAATGGAAATAATTTACTAAATATAATTAGTTTGTTTTTACATAAAAGGCAAACTTCTGATAATATTAAAATGGTAATTATTCTTATAGATGTGGTGAATATTATGAAAGAAGAATCTTTATTTATCAGTCTAGAAACTGAAAACAAAACATTTGATTTTTGGATTGGGATTAGTTATTAATTGCGTTATATATATTTGATTTTCCTTCCCAATTTCTTAAAATGTTAACATCTATTTATAATGATAATAGTCATATGTAAAGTTAGGTCCTTATATATCAAATGTTATAAAATTAACAAAAGGAACTAAACAAGATAGTCCTCTTTCCTCTCTGTTACTTAACTTAGCTATTGAGATACTTGTAATCATAATAAATTCAGACACAAAAATTCAAGATTTCGAGATTAATAAAGAGTAAAATTCTAAAATTATGTTATTTGTTGATGATGTACTGGTAACATTAAACAATTCCTCTGAAACATTAGAAGGACTTGAGAATATTATAAGAAATGTTCAAGAAATGTCTAATTTTCATTTTAATAATTAGAAATATATATTTTTATTAATAAGAAAGAACATTAAATACAGATAACCATATACTAGGCAAAGAGAATACTAATTTAGTTGGTTTAGGAATTCACAGTTTAGAAAATATAGAGGAGACTATAAATTTCAGATATGAAAAATAATCTCTTTAAATAATTTAATTAATTCTTGGAATACAATTTTCATTTCTTTAGAGGATAGATTACAAATTATTAAAAATGAATGTATTTCTGAAAATAATATATATAACCCATTATCATATAATGCCACCTAATAGAAACAAATTAAAAGAAAAAATAAATTACTTATTAGCTTCCTATTGTATCCAAATAAACCTAGATTAGGCATAAATCATCATTTTAGATCATGGAAATCTGGAAGTATAAACTTTCCAAATATAGAAACCTATATAGAAGCAATAATTTTGAAAACTGTTTTTAATTGGTTAGATAATAATTATATAGCAACTTGGAAAAACTTGCACTGTCATCTGCTCAATTCAAGTAAACCGAATGTTCAGTCTCAAATATTAAATCATTTAACCCCTTCTTGTTCTATATTTGTAAGTATATGCAAATTTCTAAATACTCTTCAATTAATTCTAATTATATAAGTTTAATTAAAAAAAAATTAAAAACATATCAATAAATTCAAATTATGGATTTTGGTTTGAATCCCTTATTTCCTTCTCTTTAACTAAACATTCCAATAATAAAATATCAACTTATACACTTAAATCTTGGAAAAGTCACCAATTTTATTGTAGGTATCAATGCTTTGATGAAAACATGGTTAAATCTATAAATTCTATATCCTTAGAATTTAATATTAAAATGAATGATATACTATATACACATTTAGTTTTAACATTAATTCAGACCGAGTTTTCTCTCCTATTCAATTTGCATTGTGGTGGGATTCCAGAATGGATTAAACTTAAACTTTTAAATGAAATTATTTACATGTATCAAGAATTTTATCATTTAATCTGTAAATTGCATTCAATATTAACTAAAGATACTTATGACTTAAATGAGAAATTTTGGAATTTCTTTACTAAAGAGTACCATATAGCTTTAACAGAACAAAACAAAATACAACTTCTTCCATCTATTAAAAGCACATCCTGGAAATTATATTGGAGTTTATTTACTTGGAAATGTTTCTTCAGAGCTTATCTCACTCCTGTAAGGGTAGCTAAATGAGAAAAAAGTATATCTAAATGTTATTTAGATATATGAATTGAGCAGATGACAGTGCAAGTTTTTCCAAGTTGCTATATAATTATTATCTAACCAATTAAAAACAGTTTTCAAAATTGTCCTTATTTAACTTGGACAATTTTTGCTGTGGCCTGGAAAATGATTACAAGAAAATGGAAGGAACCTACAGAATCAAAATATGAAGATTTTTCTTATCTTTCTAAAATATATGACAACCAAAGAAACAACAGGGAAAGATAAAAGGATTTATCCTAACAAACTCAAGAATAATCCTCAGTTGAAAGTATTATCCCTCATTGAAACATGTTCATCTTCAATATAATTAATATAAATTTTCTTTATCATTTTTATGCATGCCTTGTGTTAATTGTTAATAATTTGGTCTCAGGCCAATCATTTTGTATATACTGTAAATAATTGTATAATTGATTTATCTTAAAACAATACATTTCAAAGTGTTTACTTATTATATTTAAATTATTGATGCAATATGTAATCATTTTAAAACTTTAATAAAATATTTTAAGCAAAAAAAAAAAATACACAGGTAACAGGCAGCTTACTACAGTTAACAGGGTGTACTGCACACTTTAACCCTGACTAAAAATGAAATCAGCATTAATTTCAGAATACCAGCAATGCACTAGAGTCAATATTATACACAGATCATTAGAGCATTTCAGGTAATGCAGTACTGGCATTCAGAAACTAAATGCTGGTACTGAAGACTATGTCCCCCTGACATTGTGCATCAGGAGTAGCTACCCCTTAGGTTCATAGGTTAGTAATAAGCTATCGGCCCTAGGGCCTATATAAGCCCAGCCATAACAATTCCCTGGCTATTTTTTCACACACTATCCACCTCCCTGGACCCCTGTCCAGTAGGGAGACCGACGTGATCACTGGGCTGAACCTCTTTTCTCCCATCCAATAGTCAAGATTCCTTTTGAAGAGGGCCAAAGAGGCACTCTGCTTGACATGCATGGGCAGTCCACTCCAGAGTCTGGGGATCCCTGGGTCAGGAACCTATCCCTCCAGCATGTTTTGTTCATTGTAATGACAAGGTTCAGATCCCTGGAGCATGTGGCTCTGAGGGTTTGGGACCTCTCTAAGTGTAGCATGTCCAACAGCTCTGGGTTTGACATGGCCCTGCATGTTAAGCAGAGATTGCCTCTGAGTAGACGATATGCCACAGAGTATAGCCGGAGTTTTTTAAGGGGGTCAGTGTAGGGCATCTGCTTTAGGCCTATGATTCTTTTAGTGAGGTATTTCTGTGGTCTTTCCAGTTGCTGCAGATGTCTTGAGAGGTACATACCAAACAAGGCGCTATATTCTATAATGGGTCTAATAAGGGATGAGTACAGTGGGACAATGACCTCCTTTTTTCTGGATGAAAAACCCTTAGTGATGAGGGGTGCCACATAGAAGGATTTCCTGACTGTTGTGGCGATGTGGTTATCGAAGGTGAGACCACTGTCCACCTGTGTCCCTAAGTCTCTTAACACACTTTCTGTGTTTAGTGTACTGCCACCTATGTGGTAATTCACGGGTACATGTTTTTTTCCCAAAGGGGATAAATATACATTTCTTGTCATTGAGCTTGAGCCAATGGCTCTGGCACCAAGCATCTGTTTCTGTAAGGCCCTTTTGTAGTGTATCCACATCATTTGGGGATTTAATAATGGTTCCCAGTTTGCAGTCATCTGCGAACACCAATAGCCAGAGTCCCTTAGCGATGACCTGCACTTCAGAGAAGTAGATGTCAAACAAGAGTGGTCCCAGGACTGAACCCTGAGGTACTCCACTTTTTACTTGTCTGGAGCTGGATTTGAAGTTGTCTACTTTTACAGTGTGGGTTCTGTCAGTAAGCCAGTTGGCAACCCATCAAGTGACGCAGGGATTAATGCCCAGCCTAGTAAGGCCATCCATGATTCCAGAGTGGGGGGTGATGTCAAAGGCCTTGGAGAGGTCCAGATAGGCTGTGTGGACCACCTTACCCTCATCCATAGCTCTGGAGATTGATTCAAAGAAGTCAATCAGGTTCAGGAGACAAGATCAGCCCTTCACAAACCCAAACTGGGTGGGGTCCAGTGTTTGAAGGTTGCCATTGTCTTTGTTTATAAGTTCCATGATAATATGTTCCATGGCCTTGCAGATCAGGCTCGTCAAACTGATGGGGCGGTAGTTCCCGAGATCCAAAGTGGATCCCCCTTGTGGAGTGGGATAACTGCAGCTGTGCACCACTCAGTGGATGCAAAGCCCAAGGTGAGGCCACAATCAAACACAAAACCCAGGTGAGGTGCCAGTTCACCCTGCAGTTCATCTAATACACAGCCTGGGATGTCATCTGGTCCCATGGATGCTGTATTCATAGCTTTGGAGAGTGCACTCTCTACCTGTGTGGCCGTTACCACCGGAAATCGGCAATCTTCCAGTATTGAGATGGGCCATTTAGGGGGGGTGAGAGGGGTGTGAAGCTGGCACTGAATCGATCTGCTAGGATATTGGTAATATCCTTGTGATTAGCATATTCAATGCCATTCTTCTGCAGCTCAAAGCAGATCCAAGTATTGCCATTTAGATTCTTGACATTGTTATAGAATGGCTTGTGTTTGCCTTTGGAATCTTTGGTAATTTTATTTTCATAACTAGCTTTGGAGGATTTTATGAGGGATCTCAGCTTCTTACTGAGGCTGATAAGGAAGTTTTTTGCATCCTGGGATTTTCCTCTTTTCTGCAACAGTTTCTTCCTTTTGTTGTAAAGTTTGTTTATGGCAGGGGACCACCAGATTGCCTTCCTTTTTTTGGAGGAGGGCATCTTGGTTCTATTTGGGATGGCATGATTCATGCATGAGTGGATGTGCTAGTACAGTGCCTTAGTGTAGGATTCAGCAGTCAAATTTTCAGTTCCCGTCTACATGGGTGTCATGAAGTTTGTCACTTCTGACTTAAGTAGCATGAAGTTGGCTTTGGAGAAGTTTTTTATGGAGGTTTCCTTACTGGGGGGTGGGGGTGGGATGTGGATGTTAAGGGTGATTAGCTTATGGTCAGACCTGACCAATGAGGGGTGACCATAGGTGTGGAGCATCGATTTCCCATGTTGGTAATGACCAGGTTTAGGCTATTGGAGCTCCTGGTGGGACTATGGATTAGTTGCTCCAGGGCATTGGAATTTATGAATTCCAAGCACCATTGGGCAAAGGTGTTGGTACACCAGTAGTTTTCCCAGTTAATGGCAGGGTAGTTAAAATCACCCAGTATTACGGTGTTTGGTTGTATCTTAATATTTTCCATTATGTTTAGAAAGGTGTAGTGAGAATCTTGGGGCATGGTGTGGGATTTGTAGCAAGCTACAATTTGGATTGCAGTCTTACCTAGTGTTAGTTGCACCTGGAGAATTTCAGTTGCATTCTGTTGGGCAACTAGCCAGGTGATGTGAACATCCTTGGTGAATATGGACATTCCTCCACCTTTAGTGTTTCGGTCATGGTTTGGTGGCCGAAAAGTGTGGTAAGAGTTGTAGTCTAATATTGCAGGGGTGCTCTCTGGAGCCTTGATCCAGGTCTCAGTTACTAAACAGATATCGATATTCTCCATTTTTAGGAGTGCCTCGAGAGAGTGCATTTTGAGGTTTAGACTTCTAGCACTGAGTATCATTACCTTCAGAATTTGCATGCTTGTACCTATTACGGTGGTGGTTTTGTACTTTGAACTTTGCCTAAAAAGCAATATAGGGGTGGCAAGAGCCTTAGCCAGTAACCTGAATCCCAGGGGTGACAGGTGCAGACCATCTCTGGGAAAACATTGTGGTCTGTCGATCATGTCATCACAGGCAGACAGATCCCCTTTGAATGACACCAGAAGCTTAGCCAATTGTTGAAGTCAATCATTTTGTCCTTATATTGTGGTATCATTCTGGGTGAAGGCAGGATGCTACTCAGGGCTAGGGTCATACCTGCCTGAGCCACATGATCCGAGAGGTCTTCCATGTCTCTTTTCATGTAGTCCCAGGGGGTACATTTCAAGTCATTCACTCCAGCATGGACAATGACAGAGTCATATTTGTACTTGTTGTGGAGTGGCTTGAGTGCATGCATTATGAGGTGGATCCTGGCACCCAACAGGCAGCTGACTGTAATTTTCTCCTTGTTCAGCCTGGTGAGTGGGACATCAATGTACCTGACTATAGAGTCACCTATGACTAAAGTGTTAGGTACGTTGTCTTGCCTTAGGGGCTTTTGTTGGGTGGCACACTGGTGTTGTGAGCTATGTGACACTTTGGTTGTGATTGGTGTTTGTTTGCATTTCAGCTTCAGAGGAACTTGTTGCTTGGGCAGGTTACAGTTAAAGGCCTCTGCATATGTGGATTTAATGTTGCTATGTGTGGGTGGTGGTGTGGGTTTAGAAGGGCTATGTGTTGTTTGAGGTGTAGTGTGGGTGTTAACCTTCTCCTCTTGACTGTCTAGCACAATCTTGGGTGGAGAGAGCTTTGCTTCTAGTTTGGCTATGTAAGTGCATCTCTCACAGGTTGTAGTGTTGGGTGGTAGGAGGAAAGGGTTGTCTGTGTACAGTTTTATTAATTCATTATTTTTAAGTTGACCAGCTGCAAAAGGAAATATTTCATTTTCCTTTTGCGATTGGTGTAGGTTTTGGACATTTTTATTTGTTTTATTTATTTATTTTACTTTGGACATGCAGGCATTAATGTTGTTCATGCTGAAGTTATGTTTTTATAATATTTGGTGTTATGGATGTCTAGTATTATTTTCTATTACCCTCTTTTTATATGGTTAGTCTGTAACAACATGTAAGTGTCTTGTGTTTCAGAGAATATCTAGACTTTCTACATAATCTGTACTAGCAAGACCAAAAAATAAAAACATTAATTCCTGTAGCTTGTGGAGCCTGAATATATTGGCCTGAATACATTAATAAGGACATGTAATAATAAGTAAAGGGTCATTGTACATTCAGAAGTCAATGCAGGGAATTGTTTGTACACCCTTAAGGACTAAGTTGCATATCTGCCGTGATGATCTAATTTAGGGACTTACTAATGTATGCTCTGTTTTGCCAAAGGTCTTTCAAATTTGGTCCTATTTGTGTTTACTATGACACTCTTGCTTTTTGGTTTTAAATTTATTTCAAACACCCTAATGCAATAAGGATAAAGCTTTTCATGAGACAATTGCTTCAATCAATGACTCTGTTCTTTCCCTGGTACATTCTCAAAACTACATAGAATCGGTGGAACATGTCATTTTGTTATTATGCTCACCACTGCTACCAATATGTGATTGCCACCAATATGTTTTTTCCCCATGCTGGGCCAGTAATCAAGGACCCTGAATCCTCATTACTGACATTGGAGAGGGGCATGCACTTAAAATACAAATGGATACAATCAGTATTTCTAGATGCAGACCTCTCTGCATTAAGTACAATTTCCCTTAACAACACACTCGGGCCAGGGTCTGGATGTCTCAATATCTGTCTCCCTCTATGTTCCCAATAAGACTCCCCACTGGTACTGCTGTAGGGTTAGATCCTCAGCCAACTATCCACGCCAAGTCTTCCAGCATGCTCTCTGTATAGCCAGTGCTTTGTGTCCCTGTCCCAAATAGCTAACACACACACTCTGAGATGTTTGATTTGTACACACACACACACACACACACACACACACACACACACACACACACACACACACACACACACACACACCTGGGAAAGGGTGGCACAGGTTTACTAGCTATGCTTCCTGTTGCCCAGACTATAAGGTAGTTATTACCACCATCAGATACTCCCCAATTAGCTACTCCAAGCCCCTTAACAAAGGATGTCCAATTATACTGTGTAATATTAATACTAATACAAATAGTAGTAGTTCACCAAAACAGCTAGGCCTTCTGGAGTGGCCCACACAGTGTCAACAAATAAATATAAGTACTTTCAAAGGTTAGATACTTTCTAGAAGGACCAGCCGTAATAAACGTTTTAAATATATTTAACAATAAATAATAAAAGAACAGGAAAAATATTGAATATGTTTAGAGTAAACCACAGAGTTTAGATCACAGGAAATATTGAAAAGGACATTGATGGACAGACCCAGACAAATAAAGAAAAACTATATTTAAACTAAGCTTTACTATATTCCTGACTGAATCTAAAGGAATTACTGTTCCCTAGTTAAGTTACGTACTACCACAAAGGAAGATGCTGTGGGTAAGGGTCTTTCTAGTCAGTCCTCTCAAACAGAATTCTCTATACTCTGACATTTCTGTTTGTAATATCTAAAACATATTTTCAAAGAGGGCTGGCAGAATGATCTCATCTGGTCACCTGACTCTAGGTTCTCACAATAATCCTTTATGAAGCTGAGACAGGAATTTAGCATAGATGGCCACAATACATATCCAATGTTTATTGCAGTGCCTGGTGCATCTCCTCTTTTCGCTGAGCTAATGAACAAAGGCTCTTTCCACATCTATTGTCTCCGGTCCTAATCAGCACTGTGGTGTGCCTTTTAATGGTTTAACAGCTTATTTACATTTCCCTTATTTTTCTTAAAGTTAACCTTTGCTGTCCCAATGTCCTCTATTAAAACATATACATTTAATTCAGTTGCAATAATACATGTACATTTCTTTTCATTTCAGCAGGGTGCACTGTTGATACATTTCAACACAAGCAAACATTACAAATACACGTTCAGCACAAGCATCTGTACAAATCATTTTGATATATAAGTGACATACAATTCTAATACATTTGTAGCACAAACATCTTTTATAAATCAGTTTGATTTTCAAAGGACATATCGTTCTTTACAAAAATCTAGCTGGCCATGCTAGCACTTGTCCATATCATCACATCTCTCCCTTCCCCATGAAGACTCAAGCTAGTTTTTTCAAGTGACCCTTGAAAATGTGGCTTGAGAGAAATGAGCCTAACTGGGAATATGTTACCTAATTCCCTGTCATGAGAGCCCATCTTCATTGGCATTGCTGACCCCACTGCAATCCTAAGCTCCACCTTAATAACTTGAATTTTGCTGGCTGGCTCTAGTTAGTTATGTTAATGGACTGTGGTCTGTAACCACAGTGAATTTCCTTCCAGATAAGGCTGAAGTTTCTGCAGTGCCAGTACTATGGCTAGACATTCCTTTTCTACAGCTGCAAAGCATTCCTCTATGGGTTGGAGTCTACAGCTGAGATATACCACTGGATGCTTTTCTCCTTCTGAGGAAACCTGGCTAAGTACAGCCCCCACCTCATGGTTTGAAACATCCACCTGCACAACAAATGAATTGCTATGATCTGGACTGGCTAACACAGGGTGTCCTCCCAAAACTCATTGAAGCTTCTGGAATGCCTGCTCACATGCTGTAGTCCACACTACCTTATCTGGCCTGTTTTTCCTTGTCAGGTCTGTGAGAAGAGCAGCTATGTTACTGTAATTTTTGGACAAACTTTTTATACTACCCCACTGACCCTAAGAATTCCCTCTCCTTCCTTTTGGTAACAGGGGAAGGCCATGCCTGAATGGCTTCCACTTTGGCAAGTTCTAGCCTGATCTTGCTATTCCCCACTCTATGTCTCAAGTAGGAGACCTGCCATATCCACCTGGCACTTAATGGGCTTAATGGTCAACCATGTCCTCTGCAGTCTGCTCCTGCTAGGATACAATCTACTAACCTCTGAAAAGTCACTGGGGCATTTTTCATTCCAAAGGGCATCTTTGTGAACTCATACAAGCCAAACGGAGTCAGAAAGGCTGACCTCTGTCTAGTGTTGGGAGTCAAAAGCACCTGCCAGTAGCCCTTGGTAAGATCAATAGTGGTCAGATACTAAGCGCTAACCAGCTGCTCTAGGGAAAGCATCTGACCCCGTGTGACTATTTAGTTTCCTGTAGTCCACACAGAACCTGGGGCTGCCATCCTTCTTTGCTACAAGCATCACTGAGGAGGCCCAGGGAATATTGGGCTTCTGGATTACTCCCAGTTCCTACATCTCCTGTATCTCCTCCCTCAGAGTCTGTCTGACTCACGCAGACACTCTGTAGGGGCCTGCTTTATAGATCTTTGGGGCCCTGTATCCACAGGGTACTGTACCAGTTGGGTACACCCTGGTTTCCCAGTGAACATGTCCCCAAACTCATGTAACACTGCTTGGATTTCTCAAACCTGGGTAGGGGATAGCCACTAAGACATTGCTATCCCTTCCACTGTGGTGTCAGTCCAAGCCTCACTGAGGAGATCAGTCACCAGATCCCCCTCAGACTTCTCCTGCCATCCACTGCAGATACTCAGCACAAGGACCTCCCTATCATGGTACAGCTTCATCATGTTAACATTGTATAATTTGTGCCCTGCCTTCTGCCTAGTAGTTCTACCATGTAGTTAACATCACTGACCTTCCTTACCACTTTGACAGGTCCCTCCCAAGTTGCCTGCATTTTATTGTGTCTCACAGGAATGAGAACCATCACTTAATGCCCAACAGCATACTCTCTGGCTCAAGCATTCCTGTCATACCAGAGCTTTTTTTTTTTTTTTTGCTGTTGGGCTCCTGCCAGGTTCTCCTGGGTCAAGGTCATGATCTCCCTGAGCCTTGTCCTGAGGTTTAGGACATATGTTGCAATAATACATGTACATTTCTCTTCATTTCAGCAGGGTGCACTGATGATGCATTTCAACACAGGCAAACCTTACAAATACATTTTTAGCACAAGCATCTGTACAAATCATTTTGATATATAAATGACTTACAGTTCTAATACATTTGCAACACAAGCATCTTGAATAAATCAGTTTGATATTCAAAGGACTTATCATTCTTTACAAAACCCCAGCTGGCCATTCTGACACTTGCCCATATCATCACATTTGTAGCTGGTGGAGATTTCTTTTATAGGTCAAAATGCGTTACTAATTATCTATATTAGTAAAGATTATTGTATGAAATTTATTAGGTATTCTATGCTTAGGTCCTTTTGCTGTGGGACTATTTCACTTATTAGAGTGGTTTATTTCTTGTGGATCTCATAGCAACCTAGCAGAATTATAGAAATGCATGTAAATACATATATATATATATATATATATATATATATATATATATATATATATATATATATATATATATATATATATATATGTATATATATGTATATATATATATATATATACACACACACAGCAAGAGAGAGTTTTGTGTGTGTGTGTGTGTGTGTGTGTGTGGGGGGGGGTAGTGGTTATGTTTATGGAACTCATAGCAACATAACATGAATTCTGAAGATAGCTACCTTTTGCTTTGTCTGTTGAGCTTTCGGTTTCCCTACTTATTCTAAATGATCTGCATCTTAGTTAGTCAGTTTTCTAATTCTCATATTAATTTTCTTGTACCTTTTGATACATTGTTTCATACCTCTTCACTAATTTCGTTCCAGTGATTCATCTCCTTGCATGTTAAAACTGCTTTATTCATTCCTGAGGTCTGAATGCAGTTATTCATACCTGGCATCTTTTTTATGGTACGTAACCATAAATTATCATGTCTCTGCCTCACTTGAGAATAAATTGGATAACTCTGTCATGCTTTTTATGGTCTCTAGTACAGGCTACATCATTCTGTTTTTTTATCACTGAATTGCCTCACTCCTATTAAATTTGGACTCGTTTGCTGGGTTTTTGCTTCCTTTTTCTATTATTTTGACTGTCACACATTGTACTCATACCAAGTTTATTTTATGCCTCTGTACGTTTTACATATCAAATTATTTTCTAAATTATGTCTTCAATAAAATAGCAGATTTTCCTTCCAGTCTTTTGTAATATTGTTTGCTGAGCAGTACAGGCTCCGGTACCAACAGATGCATTTAGACTTGTGCCATCTTAAAGTAGTTTGCTTAACTTTATCATATTTTTAGAAAATATGTGCATTATTTTGTGCTTAATCCTGCAACCTGAAGTCTCAAATTCTATCCCCACTGAAGCCCCATCTGCTTGGGTTGACGGTTGGTCAGGTGGACGTAAAAGATCTCATGGCACCTATAAAAAAGAGTAGGATATATTCTTCAATGTCCTAGCACAATTTTCCCAAGTTAGTGTAAGTGCCACTGAATTCAGACCAGTGACAAGTGGAGTACCACAAGGTTCAATCCTGGGTCCTCTCCTGTTTGGTATCTACTTCTCTGAAGTACAGGCTAGCACAGAAGGTCTTTGGCTAATGAAGTTCGCAGATGATTGCAAACTAGGAGCCATAAGCAAAACTCCTAACGATTGTGGACATCCTACAAAAGGGCCTCACTGAGACAGATGCCTGGTGTCAAAGCCATGGCCTTAAGCTCAATGCCAAAAAGTGCATTGTCATCCCCTTTGGTAAAAACTGTATCCATGAACTACCACATGGGTGGTAGTAAACTTAACAATGAAAGTGTGATAAGACACCTTGGGTCATAGGTGAACAGTAGTCTCTCCTTTGATAATCACATCGCCACAGTAGTCAGGAAATCCTTCTACGTGGCACACCTCATCATAAAAGGTTTCTCATCCAGGAAAAAAGAGGTCATTGTTCCAGTCTACTCGTCACTCATTAGACCCATTATAGAGTGCAATGCTCATTTTGGTATGTACCTCACAAGACATCTACAACAACTGGAAATGCTGCAGAAATACCTCACAAAGAGGATTACTGGCCTCAAACAGATGCCCTACGCAGACCATCTCAAAAATCTCCAGCTTTACTCCGTCGCATATTGCCTACTCTGAGGTGATCTCTGCCTAACATACAAAGCTATGTCAAAACCAGAGCTGTTGGACAAGTTCCACTTAAAGAAATCCCAATCCCTCCGAGCTACACGCTCTAGGGACCTAAACCTCATCACCACAATAAACAGAACATGCTGGAAAGATAGATTCCTGTCCCAGAGACTTCCCATACTCTGGAACAAACTACCTATCTATATCAAACAAAGCTCCTCATTAGCACTGTTCAAGAAAAATCTTGATGATTGGATGGGAAATAGGAAATTCACCCCGGGGATCACTTCTGTGGCTCTGCTCGACAGTGGCACAGGAAAATAATTTTCCTGGGTGGCAAAAGCCAGGGTACCTTTTTGGCTAGGCTTATATAGGCCCTAGGGCCAATAGACTAGTACCTACCTATGAACCTCTGGTGTCCCCTTAATAGAGGCTACTAGACTAGTATGACTAACCCAGTTAACAAAGGATAAATAAAATAAATGAATAATTATTAATCGGATAACAGTATTATCAAACAGTTGACACTTACATAAAGTTCATTTGACTTGATTAGTTTTCAGAATAGAGTTGCTCCTTCTTCAGCCTCACCAGAGTTATTTGCTTTCAAGAAACAATCCCCTACCGCCATCTTCCAAACTGTCACACAGAGCTAATAAAAAAAAAACTGCAGCTCTTTCTTCATATCCTGCTTAGTATTGCCTTACTCATTAAAACATTCTTTTTCTTGAGCCTAAAGACAGTTCTTCTGTGCATAAAAAGTCCTACTTTGTATCTCAGTAAAATCAAAATGTCAGATGCAGATACAGGGCATGTTAAACTCTTTACATTTCAAGCTACTTTGTGTTATTATTACTGGCAGATGGCACAGAGCTTAAAGTTGTGAGCTGTAATTTTTGTTGTACAAGGTTTGATTCTCTTAACCCTCATTCACCTCCTGTGTGATCCTCTGTAAAGTCACTTAACCAGATATTGCTCCCAGGTCACTCCTGAAAGAGGATTTTGTGTCCAGTGGGCCTAAATAGGATATGTATTATACAAACAAAGGAAGAAGATGAAAACAAAAAATATCTTACATAGTCCTATATTCCACCTAACCACTGCTAGCCATTGCTCGCTTCTAAGTGGTCCCAGATGTATTTGGTTTCCAGCTGGACCTGCTGAATTTTAAGAATGCATACCCTTGCAGATACTAAATCCTGAAGCTAGGGATCATGTAGTCCCATAAGGTTAGACAGACAGGTGCTAAAACCCTCATACACTAGTGACTGGTCAGAATCCCTGATAGAAGGTGGGAGAGGCAATGATGTCAACATGCTGCACTATTCTTATGCACATTTTGTGGTGAATGATTTGTTACACTTACATCCTGCAAGACCACTAGTCTCCAAAAGTGATAAGACAGGCAACAGTAAACCCCTCACTCTCCTCTTAGGATAGGATAACTGGTCAGTGGTTGCTTCACCCTCTGGTATACCAGGTCACTTTCCAAACCCAGGTCACTAGTGTCATAGATGATCTTCTTGTATCTGCACCAGTAGGCTAGTAGGATTATTGTAAAACGTGGTTATAGTATTATCACTCTTGAAAAAATTAGTTCCAGAACTGTAAGCAGTGTGATTCTTGGAACCTATCCAGTGATATAATGGTATGATAAATACTAGAGAGTAAGATATTCTGACAATGCATTCATGAATATCTGCTACATTGTGGCAGCAAAGACTAATAATGTTGCTTTTTTAATTTTCTTTTACATAGTTCTCACTGAGAACTCATTCATATAAGACAATATTTGCTAAATTAGTTATTGGCAGGCATATGACTTAATATCATCCAAGACAAAGTCAGAGTGCACAGAATAATTTAATCACAATAAAACTAATCCAGCCGCATATCCATAACCAAGGATTTTTCAGTTTATTTTTTATTTAGTATGATAACATCTTAATGTTAGGAAGTTCTCCAGATGTCATGATTTAAGATACAAATGGTATGGCTAGCATTGAAGCATTGCATTTAGGACTATGCAGAAGTAGATACGTTCTTTTAATAGCAATCACAAACAGAATCTGTTTTATCAGGTGTTAAAGTGGGGAAATGTTTTAATGCCTTTTCCACATTGTGCAGAACAAGTAAAAGCTGGAAACATAACACAAGAACAAAGCTATTGACTGCCAACACCTGACCACATGTGCAGCAAAGCACATTAGAGGTTTAATTTCATTGATGTTCCAAGAATATACAGAGGTCACACGACTGTGAAAGTCTTGAAAACAAATCCCAAGCCATGTATTTGTTTTGTATCTGTCACATGGGTAGTATCAGATTATTTGAAATGCAGCAAAAAGGCAGTGGGGAACTATCTTTAAAACTACAGGTGCAGACACTGCTTATATAAATAATTACTCCTGGGTTTTGCAGGTTCTTCAGCTTGCTCCCTCACAAAGTAAATGATTTCTCATGCAAAAAAAAAAAAAAACACAAATTTCTTTCTTTCCTAAAAATAAGTGCATATTAGAATAGTGCAAATTATTAGAAGAGGAATTTGCAGAACAGATTGATTTAAGGATGCTATTTCAAATCTGTCTCCCCACACTCATTCATCCCTCAGTACCCCACATGAGCACACACTCCAGTTATCCTATGAATATGAACTCACACATGATCTGTGTACAAGTGTAATACAGCCTTCAGCTAGAGTATGTGATTTACAAAGTAAGCTCCAGTGACACGAAGCTTCCTGTAATGTCACTTAGAATTTTAAGATGAGAAATCATGTTTGTGTATTCACTACCTGTCTACAACCTGTTAGCCACACAAGCTTATTTTCAAAGCTGACCCCAGAACTTATTCCAATGATATACATGGAGAGACTACAGGAGTAACTCATGCTTTAATCATTTCCAGCTATTTATAATGGCCCTGAACCCATTAACAGACTGAGCTTCTCATCTTCAGCAATGGTGAAAATGAATGAAGTTCTAAAAAAATGAAGTTTTAGCTACACGTATTGAATTAAAAACATCAATAAACACAATTGTGAAAAAGAAAAACATTTGGGACATCTTAGTTCACAGATACTAGTATAAAAGGTGCAAACCAATTACAAATGGCTAATTTAAAATACAATACAGAATAAACTTTATTATTCTTGCCTGCAAGGTTGTGATCAAAGCCATGTCAACAGAAATAAAACAGTGATACTGCATAAATGGATAAACACAACATTTTTTGTATTTGTATGTATCTGATTTTGGTGACTAGTGGCCTTGCACAATGTAAGTGTAACAAATCATCCACCACATAATATGCACAAGAATAGTGCATGTTGAGATCATTGTCTGTCCATCCTTCGGTTAGGGATTCTGACCAGCCACTAGTGTATGAGGGACCTGATGTTATTTATTTCATTATTCCTCATGACTGGGTTTTGGATCTGACATCAGATCTGATCCAGCACTGCACAAGACATAGATTCAAGGCTCTAGCTCCTCCCTCTCCCATAATCCCCTTCTGCATTCTAAACCCCAAATCTTGTTTGCCGCTTTTATGCATGGACGTGATTGCTGGCTCAGAACTGCTTTTCTCGTTTTTGGAAGTTCTTCTCAGATAAATGGTTTACTTATTTATTTGTCAGACTTAAATAGTTCACTTCCACTATCCTCAACTCCCTTTTTCTATCTGATCTCTGGCAATAGGGCTTTGTTATAATCCCCTTTTTCCTTAGTCGCCTCATGGCACCTTTTTTTTTACTACAGTGATTATTTTCACTTATTGGATTTACTGAAATCATATCTGCAGACTGCTTCCTTTGGGGTTTTTGTATTCACAATACATTTACTACAGTGATTATTTTCACTTATTGGATTTACTGAAATCATATCTGCAGACTGCTTCCTCTGGGGTTTTCGTATTCACAATACATTTACTACAGTGATTATTTTCACTTATTGGATTTACTGAAATCATATCTGCAGACTGCTTCCTTTGGGGTTTTCGTATTCACCTTTTTTGGTCTTGATATAACTGACAGGGTTAGTTTTATTTCTTAAAATGGTTGCACGAGTTATTTTTTGTTTGGTAGTTAGCTAGTCTTGGAAGGAGTTTTTTAGTTCTGTTAGCTGTTTTTGTGTGTGTGTGTGTGTGTGTGTGTGTGTGTGTGTGTGTGTGTGTGTGTGTGTGCGTGTGTGTGTGTGTGTGTGTGTGTGTGTGTCTTTTGACTGTTAGGTATGTCTGAGAAAGACAAACTTAAAGGTGTTCTTCTTCTTGTGGACATAAGATGCTAAATTCTGATGCCCACAAGAAGTGTGTCTATTGTTTGGGCATCAAACACCTCGAGGCTGAGTGGTCTGTACTGCATTAAACCTTCGAGTGCTGGTAGACCTCCATAATAAGTTGCTGTTGAAAGGTATGGCTCAAGGGGGTCCTTTTGTCTCTAGGTCCCCATCTACTTTAGACCCTAAGGATTCCAAAAGGAAAGCCCCCATCTGCTTCCCCAGACACTTCTCCTTTTTTGACTCAGAAATGGCTTAGACTTTTGGATCAAATATCTCTGGATTTGAAACTGCCTTTAGCCATCTTGAATTTGGTATTTCCAGATCCATCAGCATGTTTTGAGGTCTCTTCAGAGAGGAGGCCTTTAGATCCAACTGCAGTTAGGCCCTCCTCAGATCCATCTGCTCCTTTGGATACAAACAGTGTGATCCAGCAGGTTTCATATCCAACATGTTTGTGGGATCTGACATTACTTTTTGAGGGCTCTCCTTCAGGATCCACCAGGGATCTGAAGCACTCAGCCTCAAGACATTGGAGCTGATATTCAGATCAGAGACATCATAGACCTGCTTCAGGGTCCAGACTTGCTTGCCCAGTGAAATTCACCCATTCTTTAGCTTCTTCCAGATCCTCCAGGAGCCTTTTGCCCACAGATATGGACAAGATGATGAGGAGCTTCCTCAGAGCCCAGATAAAGATGGGTCTCTTGGCATCTCCAGCCCACTAGGGCTCGGCAAGATCCCTGGCCCCAAGGTTGCCCTCTTCTCTTCCTACTCTCCCTGTTTCAGAACTCCAGGACCTGGTTCACCCAAAGGAGTCATTGACGGGTCCAGAAATGCATGCTTTTCCGACTCCGTTAGGGTCCCTAACCAACTCAATTCCATTGCCATTGGATCAGAGCAGGTCTCAGTCCTGAGAGGTTGTTGCTGGATCTCTGGGGAGGAGATTGGGTCTAGGCTTATCAGATCAGTCCCCCCCCTTTGGGAGGCTTGGTAGCTTGGGGCTGGTACTGTCCAGAGGGCCAGGACCTGGGGTTGGCTCTGCCCCCTTGTCCCAGGTAGTTTCAGCTCCCAGGGATGGGGAGGGAATTTTCTTGCATTTGTTGGCCTTTCTGGTGGTAGAGTTGACTTTCTCCAGGTCTAGAGCAGCATCTTCACCTCTACTGGGTACATCCCAGCCTATCTCTATTCTGAGCCCTGAGCCCATCAATCCTGTCCAGGGTCAGTCCTCCTGAGGTAGCCTTCAGGTGGCATCCAACCTCCAGGTTTTTCCCCTCTCTGAGTCCTCTCCTAACCCCCACACAGAAGAGGTGCCATGGAAGAGAAAGTGCAAGAGGAAGCACTTGGACTCGCCCATAGAGCCCCTCATGGGGACACATATTTTGATGAGGGGGATGGGATCCCCAGGTCTCCGCCTGACATTGTCTCCTTTGGAGATGTTCTGGAACTGTTGAAACACAAAGAATTTGTGCTCCTGAAGGCTTTTGGGAAGGGCCCATCTACTTCTTGGGTGTCCCACCACCTGCAGATGAGCTCATTGACCTTATTTCATGCAGGGCATGGAAGAAACCTGACACCATGGAAACGGTCCCCAAGAAGGCTGATAAGTTCTTGTGTTCCCCTTCTGATAGGGTGCATTGGAGCAAAGATGTTCCAGTTGACGCCATTGTGAAGGCTTTCAGGATGGGCCCATCTACTTCCTGGGTGTCCCCCCTGTGGATGAGCTCATTGACCTTATTTTGCAGAGAGCATGGAAGGAACCTGACAATGTGGCACCATTCCCCAAGAAGGCTGACAAGTTCTTGAGTCCCCCTTCCAATAGGATGCATTAGAACAAAGACATTCCAGTTGATGACATTGTGGTTGCCATGGCCACCAAAAAGGAGCTAGTGGTAAAAGACCTCCACCATCCATCCCCCAAATAGGGAATCTCAGGCAATTGAAAGACACAGGAAGCACATCTGTGCCTCAGACACATTTGGCTTGAGAGTTTTTTACAATTTAGTACATTTTACACACCTCCAAAGAGACCTGGTTGCTGAACTAACCAAATCTCTTTCAGACTTTATGTCTGAGGAGGACCTCAAAAAAGTCTTGTCCCAGCTGACCACTCTATCTTCTCTTGCCAACTGCTCAATGAGGTTAACCTCTAATGCTGCTGAGGGTACCTCTCAAGAGGCCGGTGCAGGCATTACTTTGAGGTGTCATGTGTGGATGCAGTTGTGCAGGTGTGCGGAACCCTTCAAGATGTCTTTCATGAATGCCCCCTTTGATGGCTCCTCACTGTTTGGACTATCAGTCAAGGAGACTTTGACCCACAGTGATCAGGAAGGGAAGACACTGTAGACAGTAGGGATCAAATTCTCTTAACCCTCCAGAGGTCTTTTTCCAAGAACCAATGGTGAGGTAAGAAACTCTGGTTCTGAAAGTCACAAAGTACCTTCCAGGGCACTCCTGAGGATTCCTCTTCCAGAGGCAGGGGAAGAGGGTTCAATGGTAGAAGCTGCCCTAGAGGTAGAAGAGGTCTGAAGAACCAGGGTGTCAAAAAAACTTTTTCTGAGAAGCCCTTTCAGCACCCCTGAGGAGTTGCCTAACTGTTCTGCCCTGGAGGTAGTCTGGGGTCAGTTCTCATTGCACCCAAATACCTGGACAGCCATAACAAAAAATTGATAGGTGCTCAATATCATGTCCAGGGGTTATTACATTCCCTTTTCTCAACCACCTCCATGTCCCAAGAGAGTTCACCCTGACATGCCACCCAGTCAGAGAGAGAGAACTTGCTGAAAGAGAAGTTCTAAAATGTCTTGAAACAAAGAGCCATCCAGGAGTTCTGAACAGGACAAAGAGGGTCTGGAAGTTATTCTCAGTTTTTTTTTTTTTTGGTGAAAAAAAAAATGGGGATCTGCATCCAATTTTGGACCTCAGAAAGTTGAATCTGTTTGTCAAGAAGTCAAAGCTCCAGCTGGTCACTGTTCAGTCCATCCTGCCACTTTTGTGCAAGGGCAAGTAGATGTACCCCACAGACACCTCCAGGATACCTACAATCATATCAAGATAGACAGGCTCTCCAGGAGGCACCTGCACTTCTGGTTGGGAGCCAATCATTTTCAATTCACATCCTTGCTCTTTGGACTCACCACAACTCCCTGGGTTTTTACCAAATGTTTGGCAGTGGTTGCAGCTCACTTGAGACTGGAGGGATTCCAGGTCTTTCCATACCTGGACGATTGGCTCCTCATGGCTCCCACAAGGCATTGTCTGACATTAGCAATGCAGTACCATTTGGAGACCTTCATCAAGTTAGGCATTACACTCAATGTGTCCAAGTCCAAACTGACTCCTCTGTAAAGTCTGGAATTTATAGGATTATAGAATCATAGGCGGTTACAAGGCTATTGGCCCTGAGGCCCTTATAAGCCTAGCCAAAAGTTTAGCCCATGTTTAGACAAGTCAACTCCCAAGTCCCTGTCTAGCAGGAACACAGGTGGAATCCCAGGGGTTGATTTTCTGTTTCCCATCCAGTTATCTAGGTTGCACTTAAAAAGGAATAATGAGGTACTCTGCCTGACTTGGAGAAGGAGTCTAATCCACATATGGGGGAGTCTCTGAGGGGTGGAGCTAGGAACTAAACCTTCCATTTAAGGGGTAAAATAAAACATTTCTGAGCTTTACCAGAAAGGCTCATCCAGACACTGCTGCAGTTTGCTGTGAAGGAAAGGTTAGTTTGCTTTTATTTTTTGTATTTTGTATATTTTAAATACTGTAGTTTGTTTTCTTTACCTTGTGTTTTACTTGCATTCTGCTTTAACAGCATATTGAAACTTCAAAAGAGACCACAGCTCTCTCTGTCTTCTGAGTCAGGCAGAAATTTTTTACCGCCCTCTCACCCTGTCACAGTTGTTTTGTTAAATACCACTGTCTTCCTAGTTGCCTGCCTCTTATGTTAATCTGACCATATATCTCATTTCCTCTCTACTTTCACTGGCATGTGTGAGTAATCACTAAATCAAAAACCCCTCCCCTTCAACTATTTAAATTTATTGGCCATCCTACTGTATTCCATAGTACCAGAATACAAAAGTGACCACCCCTTTCAACCCACCTTGCTGTTTTAGAAATGGTAACTCTCCACTAAACCTTAACTTTTTAAACAGGTAAAACGTAAGTTACCTACTTTCACATCTAACTTCTCTAATGCACACTGCAGTGTGCATTTTTTTTCATCTTACCTTTAAGCATCCCTTTGACTAGCACTTTCTCTAATACCTGCAGGAAAGCACTAGGAAGCCTTAAACTGATACAAGCACTCAACTCTCCTTGTTAATAAGGAGAAATTAATAGTAGGCACTAAACAGCCTATAATTGCAAAGTACCTTGCTAAGGTAAGGGAAAACAGATCCTGTACTTTACAAAAAAAAAAAAGCGCCAAACCAGGCATGTCCAAGGGTCAGCTTCCGGTGATTTCTCCTGTCCACCTGGTGAATCTGGGCATACTGGGGCAATTCAGCAATTGCCTCATGTACACAGACAACCCTCTCCTCCTACCACTCAACACTACAACCTGTGAGAGATGCACTTACATAGCCAAAATGGAAGCAAAGCTCTATCCACCCAAGATTGTGCTAGACAGTCAAGAGGAGAAGGTTAACACCCACACTACACCTCAAGCAACACATAGCCCTTCTAAACCCACACCACCAACACCCACATATAGCAACACTAAATCCACATATGCAGAGGCCCTTAACTGTAACCTGCCCAAGCAACAAGGACCTCTGAAGCTGAAACGCAAACAAACACCAATCACAACCAAAGTGTCACATAGTTCACAACACCAGTGTGCCACCCAGCAACAGCCCCTAAGGCAAGACAATGTACCTAACACTTTAGTCATAGGTGACTGTATAGTCCAGCACACTGATGTCCTTCTCACTAGGTTGAACAAGGAGAAAATTACAGTCAGCTGCCTGTCGGGTGCCAGGATCCGCCACATAACGCATGCACTCAAGTCACTTCACAACAAGTACAAATATGACTCTGTCATTGTCCATGTTGGAGTGAATGACTTGAGACGTACCTCCCTGAACTACATGAAAAGAGACATGGAAGAGCTCTCAGATCATGTGGTCCAGGCAGGTATGACCCTAGCCCTGAGTAGCATCCTGCCTTCGCCCAGACTGATACCACAATATAAAGACAAAATGATTGACTTCAACAATTGGCTAAACTTCTGGTGTCATTCAAAGGGGATCCAGTATCTGTCTGCCTGGGATGACATGATTGACAGACCAGGATGCTTTGCCAGAGATGGTCTGCACCTGTCACCCCTGGGATTCAGGTTACTGGCTAAGGCTCTTGCCACCCCTATAGTGCCTTTTTTAGGCAAAGTCCAAAGGACAAAACCACCACCGTAACAGGTACAAGCATGCAAAATCTGAAGATAATGCTACTCAATGCTAGAAGTCTAAACCTCAAAATGCACTCTCTTGAGGCACTCCTAAAAATGGAGAATATCAATATCTGTGCAGTAACTGAGACCTGGTTCAAGGCTCCAGAGAGCACCCCTGCAATACCAGGCTACAACTCTTACCACACTTTTCGGCCACCAAAGCAGGACCGAAACACTAAAGGTGGAGGAGTGTCAATATTCACCAAGGATATTCACACCACCAGGCTAGTTGCCCAACACAATGTGTCTGAAATTCTCCAGGTGCAACTAACACTAGGTAAGACTGCAATCCAAATTGTAGCTTGCTACAGATCCCCCACCATACCCCAAGATTCTCAATACACCTTTCTAAACATACTGGAAAATATTATGATAGTACCAAACACCCTAATACTTGGTGATTTTAACTACCCTGCCATTAACTTTGAAAACTACTCATGTACCAACACCTTTGCCCAACAGTTCTTGGAATTCATAAATTCCAATGCCTTGGATCAACTAATCCATAGTCCCACCAGGGGCTCCAATATCCCAGACCTGGTCACTACCAACATGGGAAATCGATGCTCCACACCTATGGTCATCCCCTCATTAGTCAAGTCCGACCATAAGCTAATCACCTTTACATCCACATCCCACCCTCACCCCCCAGTAAGGAAACCTCCATAAAAAAACTTCTCCAAAGCCAACGTCATGCTACTCAAGTCAGAAGTGACAAACTTCATGACACCCATGCAGACGGGAACTGAATGTTCACCTGCTGAATCCTACACAAAGGCACTGTATGAGCACATCCACTCATGCATGAATCGTGCCATCCCAAATAGAACCAAGATGCTCTCATCCAAAAAAAGGAAGCCAATCTGGTAGTCCCCTGCCATAAACAAACTTTACAACAAAAGGAAGAAACTGTTGCAGAAAAGAGGAAAATCCCAGGATGCAAAAAACTTCCTTACCAGTCTCAGTAAGAAACTGAGATCCCTCATAAAATCCTCCAAAGCTAGTTACGAAAATAAAATTGCCAGAGATTCCAAAGACAACTACAAGGCCTTCTATAGCTATGTCAAGAATCTAAATGGCAATGCTCAGATCTGCTCTAAGCTAAAACAGAATGGCATTAAATATACTGATCCCAAGGATATTGCCAATATCCTGGCAGATCAATTCAGTGCCAACTTCACCTCCCTCTCACCCCCTAAATGGCCCATCTCAATACCAGAAGATTGCCAAATTCTGGTAATAATGGCCACACAGGTAAAAAACGCACTCTCCAAAGCTAAGAATACAGCATCCATGGGACCAGATGACATCCCGGGATGTGTACTGCATGAACTACAATATGAACTGGCACCTCACCTAAGTGTCATGTTTAATCATAGCCTCACCTCAGGTTTCATGCCCACTGAGTGGCACAGAGCTACAGTTATCCCACTCCACAAGGGGGGATCCACCTTGGATCCCGGAAACTACCATCCCATCAGTCTGACAAGCCTTATCTGCCATATTATCATGGAACTTATAAACAAAGACATTGGCAACCTTCAAACACTGGACCCCACCCAGTTTGGGTTCATGAAGGGTCGATCTTGCCTCCTGAACCTGATTGACTTCTTCGAATCAGTCGCCAGAGCCATGGACAAGGGTAAGCTGGTCCACACAGCCTATCTAGACCTTGCCAAGGCCTTTGACACCATCCCTCACTCTGGAATCATAGATAAACTTACTAAGCTGGGCATTAATCCCTACATCACCCAATGGGTTGCTAACTTGCTTACTGATAGAACCCACACTGTAAAAGTAGCTGACTCCAAATCCAGATCCAGACAAGTGACAAGTGGAATACCTCAGGGTTCAGTCCTGGGACCGCTCTTGTTTGGCATCTACTTCACTGAAGTACAGGCCAACACCAAGGGACTCTGGATAACAAAGTTCGCAGATGACTGCAAACTGGGAGCCATTATTGAATCCCCAAATGATGTGGATACTCTACAAAAGGGCCTTACAGAAACAGATGCTTGGTGCCAGAGCCATGGGCTCAAGCTCAATGCCAAGAAATGCATAGTTATCCCCTTTGGGAAAAAACATGTATCCATGAATTACCATATAGGTGGCAGTACACTAAACACCAAAAGTGTGATAAGAGACTTAGGGACACAGGTGGACAGTGGTCTCACCTTCGATAACCACATCGCCACAACAGTCAGGAAATCCTTCTATGTGGCACACCTCATCACTAAGGGCTTTTCATCCAGAAAAAAGTAGGTCATTGTCCCACTGTACTCATCCCTCATTAGACCCATTATAGAATACAATGCCCCGTTTGGTATGTACCTCTCAAGACATCTGCAACAACTGGAAAGGCCGCAGAAATACCTCACTAAAAGAATTGCAGGCCTAAAGCAGATGCCCTATGCTGACCACCTTAAAAAACTCCAGCTATACTCTGTCGCATATCGTCTACTCAGAGGCAATCTCTGCTTAACATACAAGGCCATGTCAAACCCAGAGCTGTTGGACATGCTACACTTAAAAAAATCCCAATCCCTCAGAGCCACACGCTCCAGGCATCTAAACCCTGTCATTACAATAAACAAAACATGCTGGAGGGATAGGTTCCTGACCCAGAGACTCCCCAGACTCTGGAATAGATTGCCCATACATGTCAAGCAGAGTGCCTCTTTGATCCTCTTCAAAAGGAGCCTTGACGATTGGATGGGAGAAAGGAAATCCACCCTGGGGATCACGTCAGTCGCCGTGCTAGACAGGGGTCCAGGGAAGTAAATAGTGTGGGAAAAATAGCCAGGGAATTGTTATGGCTAGGCTTGTATAGGCCCTAGGGCTGATAGCCTAGTACCAACCTATGAACAAATCTGTCCAGCCAACAAGTCCTATTGATATCACAGACCAGGTTGAGGTCGCACATACAGGTTGGTCGAGTGAAGCTTGACTTATGAATATGCAGCAGTCCCATCAAGGCAGGGTCTGAGATTGCTTTGTATGCCATACAGAGGTCACCTCATTAAACTGAGTAGAGGGACAGGGCTTTTAGCCTATCTGTGTGGGGTAGATGTTTGAGGCTATTGATTCTCCTGGTGAGGAACCTCTGTGGTCTCTTCAGGTGCTGCATGTGCTTTGTGATGTGCATGCTGAAGGGGGCATTGTACTCAATAATTGACCTTATAAGGGAAGAATACAGGGATGTTATGACCTCTTTGTTCCTGGATGAGATACACTTACTTATGAGGTGGGCTTTGTAGAAAACTTTCCATCCAATGGAAGCAACTTGGTGGTCAAAAGTCAGGTTGCTATCAACTTGGGTGCCCAAATACCTCACTATTTATTGTGCATTTATGACATTGTAATTAATGTGATAATATGTGGGGACATCACTCTACTCAAAAGGGATGATGATAATTTTTTTGGCATTCAGCATGAGTCTATGTTTCTGGCACCATTCATTTGTTTGGATGAGACCCTCTTCGAGGACATTCACATCATTTGGAGAACTGATGACTGCACCCAGCTTGCAGTCATCTGCCAACTTGGTCATCCATAGCTCAGTGGTTTTAGCCTGCACCTCAGAGAAGTATATCCCGGTTTGAGCGTCTTTTCAGGCTTGTTGGCTGTTGGTGAAGCACCCTCCAAGAGGAAAAAACGCTGAGAGAAGAAGGGAGCCACTTTTGAGATTTTAAGTATTTTTTCTCTGTTTATTTGCTAAGTTTTTCTGCATAGCTGCCTAGCTTGAGCATTTTCTGGCTTGTTAAACTTGATTTCTGTATTAGTAGCTGTATTTAGAGCACAACCAAAAGCTGTTTGCTGAATTTCCTGTTTGCACTTAATTTTAAATCGTTTTTTCTTAAAACTTGCATATTTTCTGTCCTTGACCTAGCACTCTTGTGTGGGGTCATTTACTGCACTGTTATAACTTGATATTACTTGTGAACCTCTGCTATCTCTGTAAAATACAAAAACAAAAAAAAAATCTTGCTTTTTTCCCACTTTTCTGAGAGTTAAAAAAGTTCAGTTGCAGGCTTGCTGTTCCTGAACTGTTTGAAAGTTTCTGTGAGGCCATTTTTGCTTGGGCTGAAGGAGGGTCTCTGTGTTCATCAGTGGCAGTGACTAACATTGAGCAGCTTCCCTGCCCCCCGGAGAGGTGGTTACTGACTTGAAACTGTAGTTTTATTGGCCACTAGGGGTCATTTCCATAACTCCTTCATTTGTCCTCAGAGGAGTAGTTTGGGGCAGTGACTTGTGGTTTGTTGGCCATTTTGGGTCGTTTCCTGTCTTTTCCAGCCCCCTGCTATAAAGCACGCTTTAGCGCGATTTAGCCCGATTTAGCGCGGAGTTGCCACTGTTGCACACTAGGGCAGCTCCGTTTAAGCAGGTTTAAACTATTCGGGCTACCTAAAGTCCACTCTTCAAATTTTCCCTTAAAACTACCTTCCTCGAACTATACTACTGATCTAATCAGCGTATCCTATAATTAAAAAGATCATCTCTACTTGACTCCAAGTAGACTATTCTCTATCTGTTAAACGTAGCACTTGCTCCTACAGTACTTATTACCTTGATACGGCACTCTTGTCTTAGATAGTACCCCAAAAAGGCAACCCCCCATTTCTCGGTCACCCACGTCCCCGGAATCTTTTTAAAGTTTTTTGTCTATTCCTTCTAGCATGTCGAGGGATCAGTTGCTAGTGTCCTCTCCTGCTCAGCTGGTGAACCTGGAATATTGAGGCAATGTTACAATTGCCTCATGTACACAGACAACCCTCTCCTCCTCCCACAAAACACAAATACATGCGAGAGATGCAACTATACGGCCAAACTGGAGGCTGAGCTCTCTCAACATAGGACTGGCAAGACCAGTCAGGAGGAGAAGGTTACCACACACACTATAGACCCAGTCTCACATATTACCATTACAACCTCAAATCATACACATAAACACACAAAGACATACTGGAGGCTCTGATCAAAATCTACCAAAACAGCAGAGGCCACCAAAGCAGACACCCAAACAACCACCACCTCAGAACACAACACCTGCAACACATAGACCTCACAGTCAGAGTGTCAACCAGTCACAGCCCTTAAGGCCAAACACAATGCCAGACACACTAGTCATTGGTGACTCCATAGTCAGACACACTGACGTCCCGCTCACCAGACTGAGTAAGGAGAAGGTCACAGTAAGCTGCCTGTCGGGCGCTAGAATCCGCCACATAACGCAAGCACTCAGGTCTCTCAACAGCAGGTACAAATATGACTCAGTCATTGTCCACGCTGGTGTAAACGACCTGAGACGTACCTCCTTGGACTACATGAAAAGAGACATTGAGGAGCTCTCTGATTATGTAGCCCAGAGAGGTATGACCCTGACCTTGAGCAGTATCCTACCTTCACCAAGAATGATGCCACAATACAGAGATAAGATGATCAGCTTTAACAATTGGCTTAAACACTGGTGTCATTCAAAGGGGATCCAGTGTCTGTCTGCCTGGGATGACATGCTGGACAAGCCACGCTGCTTCAAGGGACGGCTTGCACCTGTCACCCTGGGATTCCGGATATTGGCAAAGGCTCTTGCCACCCCATAGTGCCTTTTTTGGCAAGGGTCAAATACTAAACCTACGACCCAAGAACACAAAAAAGAAAAAAAACTAAGGGTAATGCTGCTCAATGCCAGAAGTCTAAATCTCAAAATGCACGCACTCGAGGCCCTTCTCAGTATGGAGAACATCGATGTCTGTGCTGTAACAGAAACCTGGTTCAAGGCTCCTGAGAGCACCCCAGCGCTATCAGGTTTTACCTCATATCATGCGTTCGCCCCAAAATCTGGACAATACCAAGAAAGGAGGGTATCCATATTCATCAAGGACACCCACACCTCAAGACTGGTGGCAACGCACGATGCATCGGAGACCATCCAGGTGCAATTAACCATAGGCAAGACTGCTCTGCAAATTGTAGCATGTTACAGGCCACCCTCACAAACTCAGGAACCTCACATGGCCTTCCTGAAAACACTAGAGGGATAAATGTATCACCAAACACCATCATACTAGGTGACTTCAATTACCCTAATATAGACTGGGAACACTACTCAAGCCCAAACACCCTAGCCCAAAAGTTCCTGGAATTCATAAACTCAAATGCCATGGAACAACTAGTCACCATCCCCACAAGAGGAGATAACATACTTGATCTCATCATCACGAACATGGGAGCACAATGTTCAACACCGGAGGTGTACCCCTCACTGGTGAGATCAGACCACAAACTAATCTCGCTGGAGGTCCTCATCCCACCCCCACCTGAAATAAAAAGACCACAGTAAAGAACTTCTCAAAAGCCGACTTCACACTTCTAAAGACTAGTGTGGTCTCCTTTAAGGCCCCGAGCCGGCGGAAAACAGTACTCAAGCCGCTGAATCACTTACAAATGCCTTCTACCAGCACCTGCAGGACTGCATGGATAAGGCAATCCCAAGCAAAACAAAGACTCTTTGTACCAAAGGCAAGCGTCCAGTCTGGTGGACCCCAGCCATAAACAAACTCTACAACAAAAGGAGGAAGCTACTACAAGATAGAGCAAAATCCTTAAAAGGTAAGACACCCTTGATCACTATAAGTAAAAAACTAAGAGCTCTCATAAAATCATCCAAAACAAATTTCGAGAGAAAAATAGCTAAAGACTCAAAAGACAATCATAAGGCCTTCTTTAGCTATGTTAGAAACCTGGGAGGAAACTCCCAGATATGTTCAGAGCTAGTTCAAAATGATGTGAAGATTACTGATCCTACAGACATTGCCAACATACTGGCTGACAGGTTCAGTGCAAACTCCCCCCCCCCAAAAGGAGAGATATCTATACCAAACGATTGCAGCCCCCCAAACATCTCCAGCGCCCAAGTGAGAACTACTCTCTCCAAAGCAAAAAACACAGCATCCATGGGACCTGATGGTGTCCCTGGCTGTGTGCTCCATGAACTCAATGAGGAATTAAACCCACAGCTAGGACAGCTGTTTAATCAAAGTCTTACCTCTGGATACGTACCCAGGGTGTGGTGCACTGCAACTGTGGTACCACTTCACAAAGGCGGTGCCTCCACCGACCCTGGAAATTACCGGCCCATTAGCTTGACAAGCCTTATCTGCAAAGTCATGGAGAGGATCATAATGGACCTCATAAATAAAGACATAGGGAATTTGCAGACTTTGGATCCAACCCAGTTTGGCTTTGTCAAAGGCAGATCATGCCTTTTAAACTTGGTTGACTTTTTCGAAACAGTCACCAAAGCCATTGATGAGGGAAAGTCAGTCCATACAGCCTACCTCGATCTGGCTAAGGCCTTCGATACAATACCCCATTCGGGTATCATTGAAAAACTCATCAGCTTAAATGTCAACCCATACATCACAAGATGGGTTGCAAACTGGCTGAGTGACAGAACCCACAGGGTCAGAGCTGCTGGCGCCATGTCAGACTCAAAGCCTGTCACAAGTGGTGTCCCACAGGGCTCAGTCCTGGGCCCACTCTTGTTTGGCATCTACTTTTCCAAGTACAAGCAAACACAGGAGGGTTATGGCTGACAAAGTTTGCAGATGACTGCAAACTGGGCGCCATAGTAGAAAACACATCTGACACAGATATCCTTCAGAAGGGTCTCACAGAAACGGATAACTGGTGCCAGAGCCACGGCCTAAAGTTAAATGCCAAAAAATGCATAGTCATACCCTTCGGGAAAAACAAGGTTACCCCTAGCTACCAAATAGGTGGCAATCCACTGAGCACAGAAGAAGTTATCAGGGACCTGGGGACCCAGGTTGATAGTAGTCTGTCATTCGACACCCATGTAGCTAAAGTAGTTAGGAAGACCTTCTACATTGCCCACCTTATCATGAAGGGATTCTCCTCTAGATCAAGGGAGGTCATAGTCTCCCTTTACTCCTCACTCATCAGACCAATGATTGAGTACAATGCCCCATTCGGAATGTATCTGACCCGACACTTGCAGCAGCTGGAGAGGCCACAAAAGTTCCTCACCAAAAGGATAAAGGGTCTCAAAAATCTGTCCTATGCTGCCCGACTGAAAGAACTCCAGCTCTATTCAGTCACCGCTTGCTCAGAGGTGACCTTTGCCTAACATACAAGGCCATGTCAAACCCAGATTTGATGAATATGCTTCACCTCAAAAAATCTAGATCCATCAGAGCCACAAGGGCGGGAGACTTAAACCTTGACACGGCTATTAATAGGACGTGCTGGAGGGATAGATTCATCACCCAAAGACTCCCTATGCTGTGGAACAAAATCCCGGTACATGTGAGGCAGAGCACCTCGCTGGCCTTGTTCAAGAGAAATCTTGACCAATGGATGGGAGATCGCAGATATACCCCAGGGATTACCTCAGTGTCACTGCTCGACAGAGGCACAGCAAAATAATGGGTATAGTTCCCCATACTAAAGGGGTGGCGTAAGCCACAAAACGATGGGCTAGGCTTGTAAATGCCCTCGGGCAGATAGCCTAGTATGAACCTATGAACCTATGAACCTATAATAGAGGCCCCAAGACCAATCCTTGGAGCATGCCGCTCATTACAAGTCTATTGCTTGAGGTGGCTTCCCCTATTTTGATTAAGTGGGTTCTATCAATGAGCCAGTTTGCTATGCATCTGGTAACATGGATTTATGCCTAGTTGAGAGAGTTTATCTACCATGTCCAAGTGGGGAATAGAGCCGAAGGCCTTGGCCAGGTCAAGGTAGGTGGTGTGCACCATCTTCCACTCATCCATGGCTTTGGTGACTGTCTCAAAGAAGTCAACCAGATTTAACAGACATAACCTCCCCTTGATAAAGCCAAACTGTGTGGGGTCAAGTGTTTGGAGGTTGCCAATGTCCCTGTTAATGAGGTCCATGATAATCTGTTCCATGACCTTGCAGATCAGGCTAGTTAGGCTGATAGGTCTATAATTTCCCAGATCAGTGGACGCTCCACCTTTGTGTAAAGGGATGACAGTGGCTGTCCTCCACTTAGCTGGGACAAAGCCGGTACTCAGCCTTTGGTTGAATAGGGTGACTAATGGTGCTGCAAGTTCATGCCTGAGTTCATGCAGGATGCAGCCTGGGATGTTATTGGGTCCTATGGAGGCTATATTTTTTGCCTATGAGAGGGCAGTGATGACCTGTTCCCCAGAGATAAGGGGCGGGGGGCAGGTACTGGGGATGTCTTGATTTATTGATGGGGGGGCAGAGGGGAGAAGCTTTCACTGAATCTGTCAGCCAGTAGATTGGCTATATCTACAGCATTTGTGCATGTGGTGTCCTTGACGACCAGTTCTTAACAGATCTGGCTGCTTCCTTTGAGATTGTGGACATATGTGAAGAAGACCTTATGACGGTCTCTAGTAGTTGTGGCCAATTTGGACTCAAAGTTGGGTTTAGATGATTTCACTAGTGCTCTTATTTGTTTGTTCAGGCTAAGGAGAGATTGCTTCCAATTGGGTGCCTGCTCCTTCTTTGTCCTGGATAGCAATTTTTTCCTTTTGTTATATAATTTATTTATTGCAGATGTCCACCAGACAGGCTTACTCTTCCTTGCAGAGGATAATTTTGTCCTGTCAGGCATTCCTGATTCCATGCATCTATATAAATGATTGTATAGTACTTATGGTGTAGATTTGGACATTGGTGCCAGTTCTTACAGGTGGGGAGGGGGCTGTGAAGCTGTTTATACCATCCCTCAGGAAGTTGTAATTAGCTTTGGTGAAGTTTTTTTGTTTGACCCTAGCTTGGGGGGGGGGGTCAGAGGAGATGACCGGTGAGTTCGAAAGTGACCGCTTTATGGTCGGATCTTACCAGGGAGGGTGATACTCTAGGGGTGCTGCAGTGGTTACTCATGTTGATTAATACCAAGTCCAAGATATTATCACTTCCTGTGGGAGTATCAACTAACTCTTCTAAGGCATTTGCATTAATAAAATTGAGGAATCTCTGGGCATTTGTGTTCTGGCATGAGTAGTTTTTCCAATCTATGGTTGGGTAATTAAAGTCACCCAGGAGCAGAGTAAAGTTGAATCTTGATAGATTTTAAGGGGCCCAGATAGGTGGTGTGAGCATCTTGAGTCAAATTTGGGGGCCTGCAGCTAGCTATAATTTAAACAGGGGTCTTGTCAATGGTTAACTGCACCTTGAGTATCTCCTGTGCATCATACTGTTTGACCAGCCTGGAGGTGTGTGTGTCTTTAATATATATTGAAACTACACCTCCTTTGGCTTTGCTGCCCACAGTTTGGGGTCTGAATGTATGATAGGATGAGTAATCAGGTAAGGCCGGGGTGCTGTCCGCAGCTTTGAACCAGGTTTCTGTGACTGCACAAATGTCAGCATCTTCCAGGGTTAAGAATGCTTGCAATGAGGGCAGTTTCATGTTTAGACTCCTAGTATTTAGCAGTATGACCTTTAATTTGCATTTTGTTGAAATTTTTATGATGGTAGTATCAACCTCATGACTTTTCCTAAAACTGGCATTATGGGGGAGGCAAGGGCTTTTGCCAGAAGAAAGCCCAAGTGAGACAGATGCAGGTCATCTCTAGCAAAGCATCATAGTCTGTAGATCATCTTCCCAGGCTGTCAGGTACTGGATCCCCCTGGAATGACACCAGAAACTAAGCCAATTGTTAAAGCCAATCATTTTCTGTTTGTATTAAGGCATCACTCTGGGTGATGGTAGAATGCTGCTTAAGGCTAGGGACGTACCTGCCTGGGACGCATATTCAGTGAGCTCAATCATGTCTCTCTTCATATAGTCCAGGGAGGTACATCTCAAGTCATTCACCCCAACATGGACTGTCACAGAGTCATAGCAGTACCTGTTGTTGAGAGACTTGCGTGCATGTGTGATATGGCAGATTCTGGCACTTGACAAACGACTAACCGTGACTTTCAACTTATCCAGCCTGGTGAGAGGCACATCTGTGTGTCTCACAATGGAGTCTCCTATGACTAATATGTTGGGTTTATGGTTAGGCCTTAGTGGTTGCGAGACACTGGTGTGTGGACTATGTATGGTATGTGATGTGAGTACTGTGGAGTTCTCATGTGTTTTTTTCCTCTGAGGTCTCCTTTGTTTGGGTTTGTTTTTGTTGAGAACCTCCGCATATGTGAGTGTGTGTTGTATAGTTGTGGGTGGTGTCTGAAATGTAGTGATTGTGTTGACGACCTTCTCAGTACCAGATATACTGGCTTGTGAGGGAGACAGCATAGACTCTAGCTTCTTTATGTAATTACATCTCTCACAAATTGTCTTCCTAGGTGGTAGTAGTTGATTGTCCACATACATGAGGCAGTTGCTACACTGTCTAAGGATGCCCATATCAACCATGCTGGCAGGAGCAACTGTAGGAAATTGTCCATCCATATTTGCCAGAATCTGAGGGAGAGAGGCCAGGGAGAGGTAAGGGGTAGGGCTAAAGCCCAAGTGCTTAAACCAAAACTAAGAGGCTTAGAATAACACTTAAAATTTAAACAGGCTAAAAACAAGCGGCAATAAATGCAGCAGAGAAGATGCAATTGAACACTTTAGAGAACAAGTAGCAGAAAAACCAAGATGAAGTAATAGAGTAGGAGGAAGAAACACAAATACTGTAAAAGCAGCTGAATAAAGTTTTTTTTATAGGAACACAGCTCAACACAGTGACAGCAATCTACTCAGAGAGTAGATTTTCTCAGGGAGTAGGTCAAGGCAATTCTAAAGATCCTACAGCTGCAAGCACATCGCATTCTCAAGGTTCTGGCATCCATGTCAACAGTCATCCTCCTTGTACTACTGGGGAGATATTACATGTGAGTTCTCCAGTGGATGCTAGCAGTCCAATGGTCCATTCTCTATCATCTCATGTCTATGCTGATACGACTGACTCCCATTTGCAGACAACATTTTCAGTGGTGGCTTCTTTCAAAAGATCTCTTCTGAGGCAGACCCTTTTCTCTTCCCCCTCTAATGGCCACAGTAACAATGGACACTCCCCTGCTAGGGTGGGGGGGGGGCATTTTCAGGACAGAATGGTCCAAGGCATATGGTCCCCTACAGAGACCAAGTTGCACATAATTGTTTTAGAGATGAGATCAGTCCTCCTGACATTGCAAGTCTTTCAGGATTGCCTTCCTCTGGGGGCAATTGCAATTCATGCAGACAACATGTCAGTTGTCTGGTACATCAACAAGTGGGGAAAACACATTCTTATGTGCTATGCAGAGAGGCCATGAGAGTGTGGGAATGTGTGATTTCTTCCAGAGGCTTTCTTCTTGCAACACACATAGCCTGTGAGTCCAGCATGTTGGCAGACAGATTCAGAAGGTCCATCTTGACCCTGCAGGAGTGGTCCCTCAACCCATCAGTGGCATCACAGATATTCGGCCAATGGGGCCAACCTTTCTGTGACCTCTTTGCATCCCCAACAAATTCAAAAAGTACTAAGCCCTAATCCCCCCCAAAGGGGCAGTCCCCGAGGGACACTCTAGTCCACGATTGGCCTCTGGCTCTCCTTTATGCATGTCCACTGATCCTGTTGATCCTCAAGGTACTGCAGAAAGCCCACAGACTGAAGTTTTCCATGATTCTCATTGCCCCTTTCTGGCCTCGTCAGGTGTGGTTTCCCTTCCTATGGTCTCTTCTGAAGTATCCTCCACAAATACTAGATCCCACACTGGATCTTATCTCTCATCCCTCAGAACTGCAAACACTGAACTTCCAATCCCTTCATCTAACTGCATAGTTTCTCCACTTTCTGTAATACTGGCTGGCTTCCCTTGTTAAGAAAATTATTCTGGCCTCTCAGAAGCTGTCAGCTCAAAAACTCTACAACAGTAAATGGAAAAGGTTTTCCTTTAGGGCTGCTGAAAGAAATCTTGACCCTTTCTCTGCTCCAGTTTTGGATATCCTTCTGTTTTTATCATCCTTTTATAAAGAAAGTGCCAGATTCTTTACCATAATACTGCATTAGGCAGCCATTTCTAATGTTCATGTTAATGGGGAGCCTACCTTTTCCTCAAGACTATGCAAAGCCTTCATGAAAGGCAGTTTTCTTCTCAGGCTCCCTGTCAAAGATCCTTCTCCCCTTAGGATTTGACTATGATGTTGCAGTCTCTCATTCAAAGTCCGTTCAAGTCAGCTCATTCCTGTGGTACTAAGTTCCTGTCCTGTAAGACAGCCTTTTTTGTGGTCATAACTTCAACTAAGAGGGTCTCAGAATTACAGACTTTGTCATTGAAGCCGCCATATATCATTTTTCACAAAGACAGGGTGGCCTTGAGAACTAATCCTTCCTTCATCTGCAAGGTAGCCACTCTAAATAATATCAACCACTGCATTCAGTTACCTGTCTTTTTTCCAAATCATTCCAACAAAGGTTGATATCTCCTCCTTACAGTGGATGTACATAGACAGTTAAGATTTTACTGGCAGAGGACAAAACCTTTCAGGAAATCTGGTCAATTGTTTATAGCCTTCTCTCTGAACAGACGTGATCAGGCAGTGTCTAAGGTAACACTATTCAAATGGATTTCAATCTGCGTTTCCACCATCTATTCTCTCAGGGGCTTAGAGTTACCTCATCCACCTAGAGCTCATTCTCTCAGGTTGATTGCTACCTCTTCATCCTTCTATACGAGGGTGTCTATAGATGACATTTGTGCTGCGGCCACTTGGTCGACTCCTCACACCTTTGTTACTCATTGCAAAGTGGATATGGTCTCCAGAAACAGAACATCTTTTGGTTCCATGGTGCTCAGGCATATCCTTCCATAGGGCCGCCCAGGATACAATTGTAGATGAGGATTCTGACCCAGTCATGACGAATAATGAAATGGATATCATCAGATCAGCAGTTATATACTTACCATAATGTGGCATCTGTGTTATCCTATTTCATGATTCTTCACTTCCCACACACCTTCCCCCATCCATGCTCTGCTGGGATCTGAGGAAGCTGGAGTCTTGGGCTCCTGGGCTTCTTTTCCCTTGTTTAAAGTTTCAGATATATATTCTCCAGGATTATTATCGTAAACTCGATCTGAGGATTAGAGTACAGAAGGAGATTATGGAAGAGGGAGGAGCTCAAGCCTTGAATCTATGTCTTGTGTAATGCCGGATCGGATCCGACATTGGATCCAAGACCCACTCATGAGGAATAATGAAATAGAATAACACAGATGCCAAGTTATGGTAAGTACATAACTGCTGTTTTATCACCTGTCTTTCTCACCCTATGGGACGGCATGCTTGCCAGCCTCAGGGTTTAGTAGCCGCTATGGTCTGCATTCTTAAAATTCAGCAGGTCCAGCTGAAAAAACAAATACATCAGGGAACACGTAGAAGGCAGGAGTGGCTAGTAGTGGTCAGGTGGGACATAGGACTACATAAAATATATATGCCAGAAAGATTACAAAGATATCAGAACTGAACATCAGGACAATACATCATTCATCAGGGGACACTGTACAGTACTTAGTTGTTTAACAGTCTCAAAAAAATTCAACTATCTCTGAATCAGAAAGGCTGCCTAGATACATTTTAAGAAAACACTAAGAAAAAATGCACATTTAAAATGTGTAGCATAGCATATTGTGATGTTTTGTTTCAGAAACAAACTGCTGAAAAGCCAGGTCTTAATCATACTTCAGTGAATACCTACACTAAAGGAATGCTGCCTCAAATAAGCATACGCAGCCATCTAGTACAGAAAGTGGATAATTCAATTGCTATCTTAATCTATGTGAATGACGTTATTGGCCATGTTACATTGTTGGATAAAATTCACATTCCAGTGGTTCTTCTTATCTTTCTTGATTGATTGATCAATCAATTGATTGATTAATTGATTGATGGACTAACTCATTTATTCATCCATTCACTCATTTGTTCATTCATTGATCCATTAATTAATTCATTGATTCATCCATTCATTTACTCATTCATTCAGTCTTAAATTTATAATCAATACTACTTTTTCCTATTCAGGACAGAGTAGTGAGAGTGAAGCACAGCAAGCAGCATGTATAAGGCAGGAAACAATCCTGGATGGAATTCCAGGTTCATCTTAAGACGCATGGATGTTTACATTCACCTAGAGTGAATTCAGTTCTTGTCTGTTCTCTTCCATGTATGTCTTTTGGACATGGAAAAAGACTAGAGCCACAGTTAAAAAAGAAAGCACACATGCAAGGAGTACAAATAAACTCCATACCATAGGAATCCTAGCTGGGAACCTAGCAAGAAAACCAAGCACTGTGAGAATAGCAACCATACCCACCACAACACTGTGCTGTTGTAATGTATCTATCATAAAATGATACATGCTCACTAATTATCTTCTTAAATGCGTTATAATCATAAACTGATTAGGAGACAGGAAAGAGAGCTATAGACATACAACTGCTATTAGAAGAGACTAGCAATAGCTAGATGATCCAATTGATATATATTTGCACAGAGACCGCTTGGCTGATCTAATCATTTTTATTATTTCTTACTCTCAACACACACATACAAACGCACACACACACACACACACACACACACACACACACACACACACACACACACGCACACACATACAGTTCCTGATGCCCACTGATCATATTTGTACAGCATGACTCCTCCTATTTTTCTGTACTGTGTGAGAGCCAAATGAGGTGGAGCCATCATCCAGGCAGCTTCCAGGGTTTTTTTTTTATTCCATCCTATTATCTTTTGAATGCTATACAAGCAGTGTATGTGTGTAAGTGTGTGTATGTATGTGTGTGTGTGTGTGTGTGTGTGTGTGTGTGTATGTATGTGTGTGTATGTATGTGTGTGTGTGTGTGTGTGTGTGTGTGTGTGTGTGTGTGTGAGAGAGAGAGAGAGAGAGACAATGAATGAGCATGGAACTATTCTAATCAGGCAGTCCACCCACCCATTTTTGAGTGGAGAGCTCCCATTAGTTCTTTGGTGTCCACAAGGAAACATATCCTGTAAAATAATCTTCAACCCCCCCACACCCCACCCCTGTGAGATGCAAGTAACAACTCTTTACTCCTCTCCCCTTCTTTCTTGGCTGGATCATGCAACAACAAGGTACTACCCAATCCTGGGTCAACCATGATGTAGAAAGGACTCCATCACTCTGTGCCATGCAACCAAACATATTAACTCATTCCCTACAGTACAGCTCTTTTGAGTGTGTAACTTTAACTCCCAGTGGTTGCGGCTTGAGCCTTTAAAAAGTGAAGTTATCACCTGACAGAAAAAAATACTAATTGACAGAGGCCAGATATCAATACATTTGTGTTTGCCATCATGTATGCTTCAATATAAAATATTCTGATACCTTGTATGTAGCATGGTTTTGGAATTATTAATGCAAATATGAATAAGCAATATTTGACACCTAGAGGCACAGCAGGAGATAACTGCAAAAATGCCTGGAGATGCACTCGGCTGTAATGAGTCAACCCAAACTTTGAAGCTAATGAGTTGCATGATTTTATATAAAGTTTTCTGAGACATAGCTCCATCATCCTGTAACAAAATAGGTAGTCCAGTAAAAAAAAAAAAAAAAAAAAAAAAAACACTTCTTCAATGTCTTGCACATTTACAGGAGCAGTCCTAGTGAACGTTGATGAGACTTCATAAATGTAATATAGTACAACTGTGGGAGTTAAAAAAAAAAGAATGAAATGCATTTCTACACTGTTGTGTAGTTAGCCAGAAGTTGTAATACATTTGACAATGAAGACAGAAACAATTATCTGTAAGCTTAACATTTCAGTGAGAAATAGTTGCACTAGATACATAGTACTGGAGTAAGTGAGAGAAGCAGAGTAAACTAGGAAGCATTAGGTTAGCAGTGAGTTAGTTGATGTGGCTATTGGGAATGAAGAATTGTTATGATTCCTTCTGTAGGTGTACCTTATGTTGTAGTCAGAATTTATGGAAGGAGTTCATTTCTTTAAGTTATGTAGGTAGAGATTGCCAAGGAGAAGGTGCAGTGTGAGGGAATGCATGCTTTGTTCAATGCAATGTGTTTCTTGGTGTAGGGAGAGCAGGAGCAGTTTGGGATTATTGTCTTAAGTTATAAGATGATACTTTTCATAGAGTTTAGCTGCAAGTGGAGAAACAGTTTTCAGGTGCAAATGTTTAAAGAATCACAAACCTAGTAAATGGTCAGCTGACTGCTTTACTGGTAGCTATCTGGCTTTGTTAATGGTGAAACAGGGTACTCTTGGGTGAACAATTATATGATAAATCAATAGATGGCATTTGATAATGTTTGCAGAATTGCAATGTTTTTCGTTGCAGTGGCAGCAGTGATGGTAGTCGGCATTCAGGCCGGAAGAGAAGGATTCCCTTGCCAACGTTATTCTAGCTGGGGTCAAGAGGAATTGGGAGATTGTTTTGACCCAGAAAAGAAGGGAGTTGATGTTGACTTTTGTTTTGTTTCAAGGTGGGAATAAAACTTAAGTTGAGTTGTTTTTAATGATTGCCTTATTTTACCATATTTTTATATCCGTAAATATGTTTTGTTAATTTCTTATGTAATCCTATTCAAACTGAATGCCAAAAAATGCATCATCATCCCCTGACTACAACATAAGGTACACCTACAAAAAGAATCATAACTTTTTTATTGAATTACTTAACTGTAAACTGCTTTTTCATACCGAGAGTTGTATTTTATGTTTGAGAGTGCTCTGTCTGTGCTTTTCTGTGCATTTTTTGTGAGGTTTCTGTGTTCTAGTCAGGTAGCATAGTCCGGATAGAGGCCTACTGTTATCAAGGCCTGATTGTTTTGCTTGTTGAGTTTCCTGTGTTTCTGGCAGCCATCTTCCGCTGATAGTGTCTTGTCTTCACTGTTAGTGAGAGTAATAGGGTTGCCTGACCTTGTCTAGCACGAGTGATTGGTTGAAAGAGCAGGAGCTAGCAGGATTGGATAGTAATTCGAGTTTCTAGATGCTTCCATCTTTTCTGGTATTTAAAGCCTGTGTCTGTAGGAGCCTGTGCTTGTTTTTACCAGGCTGAGGAGTGGTAATTCATCACTGTGACAAAGCAGAAAATCCCTGAGGCTCCAATAGGAGAATACGTTTTTTCTTACATTTATTTCATTGAATTGCTCTTCTTAACACTTATAGTTCTGCTATACAGCTAATCTACTACATTTTGCACTGTTATAAAGATTTCTTTACAGTTTCACTGCATGTTGGTACTGTTTTATACTGTTTTAGCTGCATTTTTATTTCTAGATAGGGTTCCATTACTGATATTGCATTTTTATTGAATGACTTAACTGTAAACTGCTTTTTCATACCAAGAGTTGTATTTTCTGTTTGTGAGTGCTCTATCTGTGCTTTTATGTGCATTTTTGAGGTTTCTGTGTTCTAGTTAAGTAGCATAGTCTAGATAGAGGTCTGCTGTTATCCAGGCATGGTTGTTTTTCTTGTTAAGTTTTCTGTGTTTCTGGCAGCCATCTTCTGCTGGTAGTGTCCTGTCTTCACTGTTAGTGAGAGTAACAGGGTTGCCTGACCTTCTCTAGCACGAGTGATTGGTTGAAAGAGCAGGGGCTAGCAGGATTGGGTAGTAATTCAAGTTACTAGATTCTTCCATCTTTTGTGGTATTTATACCCTGTGTTTTCAGGGTGTTGCATTTGTTTGCTCATTGCACACTACTGCTGCGCTGTTTTAACCCATTGTGACATATCTCAGTTGCATTTTTCCCTTACCAGCACTCCTGTGTTAATGATGCCCTCCCTTGCAACTACTGTAATTTTATCCAGCCCTACTCTCACCTATAGGTACTCTATTCTGATAGTACCCACTCTACCATCCTTTACTTCTCTTCCACAGATTCTGATAACGATGGACGGACAATTTCCTGTGGTTTCTCCTGCAAGTCTTGTTGATATGGACATTCTGAGACAGTGTAGCAACTGCCTCATGTACACAGACAACCCTCTTCTTCTACCACCTAGGACCAAATATGTCAGAGATGCAATTACATTAAGAATCTAGAATCCTTGCTGTCATAATCACAAGCCAGCACATCTGACACTGAGAAGGTTGTCTGCACAAATACCACAAGCTCTACACCTCTAACACCACCCACACGTGTACAGTACATTCCTACATATGTAAAGGTTCTCAAAACATACCTAAACAAAAGAGACCTCCGAGACAAAAGCACACACCCACATCACAACCCACCACACCAAGCACCACACATAGTACACATGTCTGTGTCATACAGCCTCTAAGGCCTAGCCACAAACCCAGCATACTAGTCATAGGAGACTCTATCGTGAGACACACAGATGTGCCCCTCACCAGGCTAGACAAGGGAAAAGTTAAAGTAAATTGGTTGTCAGGTGCTAGAATCCACCATATTGCTCATGCACTCAAGTCTCTCAACAACACGTACTGTTATGACTTTGTCATAGTCCGTGTTGTTGTGAATGACATGAGAAATACCTCTCTGGACTATATGAAGAGAGACATGATTGAGCTTGCTGAATATGTGTCCCAGGCAGGTATATCCCTAGCCTTAAGCAGCATCCTACCATCACCCAGAATGATACCTGAGTACAAACAGAAAATGATTGACTTTAACAATTGGCTTAGTTTCTGGTGTTATTCCAAGGGGATCCAGTACCTGACAGCCTGGGAAGACATGATTGACAGACCATGATGCTTTGCCAGAGATAGCCTTCATCTGTCTCCCCTGGGCTTCAGACCTCTTGCAAAGGCTCTTGCCTCCCCCATAGTGCCTTTTTTAGGCAAAGTCATGAGGACAAAGTTACCAACTAGAAAAGGTCTTCTAAATAAAATTTAAAGGTCATGCTGCTAAACGCTAGGAGTCTTAATATGAAACTGCACTCATTGCAAGCATTCCTCACCCCGGAAGATGCTCACATTTGTGTAGTCACTGAAACTTGGTTCAAAGCTGTGGAGAGCACCTCAACCTTACCAGGTTACCTGCCCTACCATACTTTCAGACCCCAAACAGAGGGCTACAAAGCCAAAGGAGGTGGAGTTTCAATATTTATCAAAGCATACACTACAGGCTGGTCAAACAGTATGGTGCACAGGAGACACTCCAGGTACAGTTAACTATTGACAAAACACCTATTCAAATCACACAGACCCCCAACCATGACTCAGGAGGCTCACTCCACCAATCTGGACTTACTTGAATCCATCAAGATTCAATCTTCTACCCTGATCCTGGGTGACATTAACTACCCAACCATAGAGTGGAAGACCTATTCTAGCTCAAACATGAATGCCCAAAGATTACTTGACTTCTTCAGTGTCAATGCATTAGATCAGCTGGTCGACTTCCCCACAAGAGGTGAAATATCCCTGACCTGGTACTAAATAACATGAGTAGCCACTGCAGCACCCCTACAGTGTCATCCTCCTTGGTAAGATCCGACCATAAACAATCACTTTTGAAGTCACCATCTCCCCTGAGCCCCCCCCCCCCCCCCAGAATTGAACAAAACAGCTTTTCCAAAGCTAACTACAACCTCCTGAGAGCAGGTATAAACAGCTTCTCATCCACCATCCCTTCAGTTGAACCAAGCACTAATGTACCAAAAAATTATGTGAGCACCTATATACTGTAGCTGCATGGACTCAGTAATACCTGACAGGACCAAATCATCTTCCTCAAGGAAGAATAAACCTGTCTGGTGGACAGCAGCAATAAACAGACTCTATAATAAAAGGAAAAAAAATGCTGTCCAGGACCAAGAAAGAGCAGGTGCCAAGTTGGAAGCAATCTCATCATTGTCTGAACAAGCAAATAAGGACACTGATGATATCCTCTAAGGCTAACTTCAAGTCCAAATTAGCCACATCCACTAAGGACAATCACAAGGCCTTCTTCGCATACATCCGCCATCTCAAAGGTAACTCCTAAATCTGCTCTGAATTGGTGGTCAAGAATACCACATACACAAATGCCATAGATATAGCCAACCAGCTGGCAGACAAGTTCAGTAAAAACTTCACCCCCCTGTCCCCCCCATCAGTAAACCAGGACATCTCCAGCCCCTGCCCCCTCCCCTCATCACCAGGGAGCAGGTTATTAATGCCCTCTCAAAGGGGAAAAAATACAGCCTCCATGGGACCCAACAACATCCCTGGCTGTGTCCTACATGAACTCAGACAAGAGCTCTCAGCACCACTAGGCACCTTATTCAACCAACGTCTGTACACCGGCTTTGTCTCAGCAGAATGGAGGACAGCCACTGTCATCCCTCTGCACAAAGGTGGAGCGTCCACCGACCCAGGCATTTATAGGCCAATTATCCTAACTAGCCTGATCTGCAAGGCCATGGAATGCATTATCATGGACCTTATAAACAAGGACATTGGCAACCTTAAAACACTTGGTCCCACACAGTTTGGTTTTGTCAAAGATAGATCATGTGTGTTAAACTTGGTTGCCTTCTTCAAAACAATCACCAAAGCCATGGATGAGGGCAAGACAGTGCACACAGCCTACCTTGAACTAGCCAAAGCCTTTGACGTTATTCCCCACTTGGGCATAATAGATAAACTCTCCCACCTAGGCATCAACCCATATGTTACCAGATGGGTAGCTAACTGGCTCACTGATAGAACTCACTCAGTCAAAATAGGAGAAGTCACCTCTAGTAGTAGACCCGTAACAAGTGGTGTACCCCAAGGATCAGTCTTGGGTCCTCTACTGTTTGGGATATACTTTTATGAAGGTCAAGCCAAAACCAGTGGTCTGTGGCTGACAATAGTTGCAGATAATTGAAAGCTGGGCACTGTCATAAATTCTCCTAGTGATGTGAACATCCTCCAAGAGGGCCTTAACCAAACTAACGACTGGTGCCAAAAGCAGGACTTCAAACTGAATGTGAAGAAATTCATCATTATCCCCTTTGGTGAAAATGGTGTCCCCACTAATTATCACATTAGTAACGATGTACTAAGCATGCAATCAGTTTTGAGGGACTTGGGCACCCAGGTTGATAGCAACCTGACTTTTGACCACCATGTTGCCTCCATTGTACAGATGGCTTTCTACATAGCCCACCTCATAAGTAATGGTATTTTATCCAGGAACAAGGAGGTCATAACATTCCTGTACTCCTCCCTCATCAGACCCATTATCAAATACAATGCCCCCTTAGGCTTGTACCTTTCCAAGCACATGTAGCAGTTGGAGAGACCACAGGGTCTCAAGCACCCATCCTATACAGATAGACAAAAAGACCTGTCCCTTTACTCAGTCTCATACAGACTGCTCAGAGGTGACCTGTGTCTGGCATACAAGGCCATCTTAGACTCAGCCTTGATGGAGTTGCTGTATATCCATAAGTCAAACTCCACTCACGCAACCCACATACAAGGTCTCAACCTGGTCTGTGACATTGCTAGAACTTGCTGGTGGGACAGATTTGTGTCCCAATGACTCCCCCATCTGTGGAATAGACTTTCTCTCCATGTCAAGCAGAGTACCTCACTAGCCCTCTTTAAGAAGAACCTGGATGACTGGATGGGAAACAGAAAATATACCCTGGGATCCCACCTGTATCCCTGCTGAACATGGAAAATAGGTGATGACTTTGTGGGAACATGGGTGAAATTCTTGGCTAGGCTTATAAGGGCCTCTGGGCCACTAGCCTAGTATTGTCCTATGAACTTATGAATTCTGTCTACATATAGTTGAATGGACCATAATGAATAGTTTAGATGACACAGATTTAAGTAAAAGCAACCAGGCCAATTGTAGAGGACTATTGTATTCCAGGCAATACATTAAAAGAAGGCTTAAATGCCCTGAGTAATGTGAAGTGAAAATATGTAGTATTTTGAGAAACATATATATTAACAGAGGAATAAAAATCTGATCTAGTCCAGTTTTAACAGTTTTATAAGCATGGCAACTTTCCAACTACACTGGTATACTTCTGAGCTGGCTGTGTGATTTAATTTTATGAAGTAAAATACGACTTGGCATTAATATATTCAAATTGTGTCCATAACGTGTGACTAAAAGATCAAGTATATATGTCATTTTCTTGCATTTCATACACACACACACATGAACAGACACACACACACACACACACACACACACACACACACACACACACACACACACACACACACACACACACACACACACACACAAACTCACACATGCCCAATGTTAGAAAACAGTAGTAGTTAGATGTAAATTGCATTCAACAATTCATGCACAAACATAGAGCAAGGTTTAAGTGAAGGGGAGAATGCCAACCCTAAGTCTGTGCTTCCCACTCATCAAATTCTAAAACACACAGTTTAGTAGACAAATACAGTGAGAGTTCCACAAAATATATATTCAGAAAGAAGTGACAAAGTCCACTGCCTACAGTGTTAATGATGGGATAAAGCTGGTGTACCAGTATTGCAATTTATTTATTTATTTTTTTATCTTTCTTTAACAGGGTAGTGCATTGATCACAATGGACCATTTGCAGGCACAGCTCAGGTGAATAGGATCACATAGGAAATGAACAAAATATATTTACAGATACAAGGATATGCTAAAATGAGGCAATCATTAACAAACAACTCATGAGGCAATTATTTACAATGAATGGCCAAATAATAGTTACGAGCATGAGATCCACATCAGTGTCACAAAAGACAGATAAGACTATATATGAGAGCTTACTGTGTGTCTGTCTGCATACACCAAAGAGACAAGGGAGAGACAGAGAGAGAGAGAGAGAGAGAGAGAGAGAATATGAGTCACTGAATAAACATATAAGGGTCATCAACAAAATCCCCAGCCAGATCAAAGCAGCAATAAACATTAAGTGGGACTGCAAAAAATGTATGACTGCATTACCAGCTATGACCCAACCCATATCAGATATAGGTATCAGTCAGTGTCCGTTTAATTACAAGAGTTAAATAACATGCAAAGTGTAGATTGCAACAGTCCACAACATCCAGAACTAAATGAATCTCATATCTGCAGATGACTTGAATAAAAAGAAATACATCAAGACAGTAGGAGTGTAGTAAATTTAAGCAAGGCAGTTAATCAAACATTAATTACACATGTTATAAGTGTTTTCTTTATTAATGAAAACTGGGTTCATAAAAACAATTTGGACAGACTCCATACAGCTAACCAAATAAATAGCTGTGTCTCTGCATTGCATGTTCCATTGATAAATGGCAGAAATAAGGCAATATATTTTAAGTCTTCCACACTGCTGTAAGTCAAAGAGAAAATTAAAATCTCAAGAGCTCAATGAGGTGAAGTGCTTCTTGATTTAAACAGTTTTCCAAAAATCATATCTGCTACCTGAAGAGATACAATTTTATTTTATTTAACCCTAAGATAAAAAGGAAAAACAATAGTTGAAAAATTCAAATGGAATCTGATCCTCTTTAAAGTACATATTAAACATATGAGTGAAGTTATTGACATTCACTCATTTAGAAGGGGACAAAAATCTGCAAGTGATAATGTAAAACAGTTCAAAGACATCTTTTTCTTTTCTATGCAATGAAATATTGTAGAAGTCTTTATAGTTTAACAGTATGGTGTAGACAGGCCTTAGTATTACAAATGTTGAGAGGCAGGGGTTTTAGCATCTTTTGAGTCTTCTCAGGAATTTAACTGTAAGCATGCTCGGAAGGGCTGTCCACCTTCAAGATAGTTAAATATAACCTATTTAGTCATTATATTCAAGGTTTCTATTGATAAAAAATTAACTGTTATGCAATCAGAGGATCATAGAAAGTTACTAGGCTATTGGTCTTGAGGCCCTTACAAGCCTAGCTAAGAATTTAGCCCATGTTCTGAAAAGTCAGCACCCAATGCCCCTGTCCAGCAAGGACACAGGTGGAATCCCACGGGTGTATTTTCTGTTTCCCATCTAGTTATCCAGGTTGCACTTAAAAAGGGTTAATGAGGTACTCTGCTTGACATGGAGAGGGAGTCTATTCCACAGAAGGGGAGTCTCTGGGACACAAATCTGCCCTGCCAACAAGTCCTATTGATGTCACAGACCAGGCTGAGGTTGCAAGTGCAGGTTACTCGAGTGGAGCTTGACTTGTGGAGATCCAGCAGTCCCATCAAGGTGGGGTCTGAGATTGCTCTGTATGCCAGACAGTGGTCACCTCTGAGGAGTCTGTAAGAGACTGAGTAGAGGGACATGCCTTTAGCCTAGTTGTGCAGGGAAGCTGTTTGAGGCCCTGGATTCTCCTGGAGAGGAACCTCTGTGGTCTTTCCAGCTGCTGCATGTGCTTTGTGAAGGGCATGCCAAAAGGGGCATTGTACTCAATAATGGGTCTTATAAGGGAAGAATACATGGATGTTATATCCTCCTTGTCCGTGGATGAGATACCCATGCTAATCAGGTGGGCCATGTAGAAAGCTTTCCATACAAGGAAGGCAATGTGGTGGTCAAAGGGAAGTTTGCTATCAACCTGGGTGCCTAAGTCCCTCATAACTGATTGCATGCTTAGGACCTTTTTATTAATGTGATCATTTGTGGGGATGTCACTCCCCAAAAGGGAGTTTTTTTGGCATTCAGTTTGAGGCCATGTTTCTGGCACCAGTCATTTGTTTGGGTGAGACCCTCTTGGAGGATGTCCACATCACTAGAGGAATTGATGACAGTGCCCAGCTTGCACTCATCTGCACATTTGGTCAGCCATAGCCCACTGGATTTGGCCTGCACTTCATAAATGTATATCCCAAACTACAGAGGCCCCAAGACTGATCACTGGAGTACACCACTCATTACGGGTCTACTGCTAGAGGTGGTTTCCCCTATTTTGACTAGGTGGGTTCTATCAGTGAGCTTGTTTGCTACTCACCTGGTAACATACGGATTGATGCCTAGTTGAGAGAGTTTATCTATTATACCTGAGTGGGTAATAGTATCAAAGGCTTTGGCCAGGTCAAAGAAGGCAGTGTGCACTGTCTTCCCCTCAACCATGGCTCTGATGACTGTCTCAAAGAAGTCAACCAAATTTAACAGGCACGACCTCCCCTTGATGAAACCAAACTGTGTGGGATCGAGTGTTTGGGGGTTGCCAATGTCCTTGTTAATGAGATCCATGATAATCCTCTCCATGGCCTTGCAGATCAGGCTAGTTAGGCTGATGGGTCTGTAATTTCTTAGATCAGTGGATGCTCCACTGATGGGTCTATAATTTCCTGGATTGGTGGATGGTCCACCTTTGTGCAAAGGGATGACACCGCTCTACCTTTGTGCAAAGGGATGACAGTGGCTGTCCTCTCATGGCTGGAATGAAGCTGGTGCTCAGGCTTTGGCTGAATGGATGCCTAATGGTGTTGCAAGTTCCTGCCTGATTTCATGTAGGATGCAGTGTGGGATGTTATTGGGTCCCATGGAGGCTGTATTTTTTGCCTTTGAGAGGGCAGTGATGACTTGCTCCCTAGAGATAAGGAGAGGGGGGAAGGTGCTGGGTATGTTCTGATTTACTGATAGGGAATAGAGGGGTGAGGTTTTCACTGAACCTGTCTGCCAGCAGTTTGGCTATATCTATGGCATTTGTGTATATGGTGTCCTTGACCACCATTTCTCAGCAGATCTGAGTGCTTCCTTTGAGATTGCGGACATATGTGAAGAAGGCCTAATAATTGTCTTTAGTAGATGTGGCCAGTTTAGGACATGAAGTTCACTTTGGAGGATTTCACTAGTGATCTTATTTCCTTCTTCAGGCTAAGGAGAGATTGCTTCCAATTAGGCACCTGTTTCTTCTTGGCCCTGCACAGCAATTTGTTTTCTTTTCATTATAGAGTTTTTTATCGTGAATATATACCACACAGGCTTACTCTTCCTTGAGGAGGAGGATTTTGTCTTGTCAGGCATTCATGATTCCATGCAGCTATATAAATGCTCGTATAGTATGTTGGTGTACGTTTGGACATATGTACCAGTTTCTATAGAGGGGAGGGGACTGTGAAGCTGGTTATACCTTCCCTCAGGAGGTTGTAATCAGCTTTGGAGAAGATTTTTTGTTTGACCCTAGCTAGGGGAGGGGTTTGGGGAGATGGTGGTGCAAAAGTGACCGCTTTGTGGTCGAATCTTACCAGGGAGGATAACACTGTAGGGATGCTGCAGTGGTTACTCATGTTGGTTAATACCAAGTCCAAGATATTTTCACTTCTTGTGGGGGTGTCGACCAATTGGTCCAAGGCATTTCCATTGACTAAATCAAGGAATCTCTGGGCATTTGTGTTTTGGCATGAGTAGCTATTTTAATCTATGGTTAGATAGTTAACAATGCCCAGGATCAGGGTAATGGATTGAATCTTGGTAGGTTCAAAGAGGTCCAGATAGGTGGAGTGGGCATCTTGAGTCAAAGTTGGGGGCCTGTAGCTTGCTATGATTTGAATAGGGGTCTTGCAATGGTTAACTACCCGAAAATGAACTTCAGCTGCCAGTTAAAAGCATGGAGTCAGAACAGTAAAACCTTGGCTACCACAACTGTAGAGGCTAAATCTTTTTAAAATTGGTAAGCACTTTCATGGTATAGGCAAACCACTTCTTCAGAGCACAAAAAAATACTCAACACATATTTAAAACAAAAAGCAACCAATCACAATGCAATAAAGAGTCACATGTAAGACAATCAATAAATAAAATGAGTGTAGAATTTGAACCAATCAAAACAGAAAAATACATACATACAAAAAAACAATCAATTAACAAATAAATAGCAACAAACATTTCTCACTGGTAGCAGGCTGAAAATAATAAAAGATTAAAAAAATTGTTTAGTAAAATAAAAAATCTTTCAATAATGACCATCCTGACAAGTAAATAAAATATGAAACAGTATATGAATTCATATATAAAAAACAAGAATCAAAGCAAAATAAAATCAAGAGAGACTTACTCCAATCCAAATGCATATTCAAAAAAATGCTCCAGTAAGGGACGAGTTAATTATCCACCAAACAATTAAGTTCCTATATATAGTTCATCCAATAGGGGTTGATATAGCTCTTAACTAGCAGGACATAGTAAAAAGTGGCAGAACAATAAACTGTAAAGTGCATTAGATAATCAAAAGCCGTACATTAACTCGTATATAGAAAAAGGGATTAGGTCATGATGTAAACAAAAGACTCTTACCAGTAGAGACATATATTAAAAAATTTGCTCCAACAGAGGACGAATTAGTGATCCACCAATCACTTTTATGTCTATAAAAACCTCAGTGAATAGGGCTTGATGTACAATCAGCCTATCAAGAGATAATAAAATATGACAGAACCAATCAACTACAAAGACTCGGCTGGACAGAATATATATAATCTCAACATAACAGTGTGGAATATGTCACTCAAAAAATACATGTTAGTCAATATGAACGAAGACTCACTAATAATATAAAATAAAAGCAGTAAATACTTATATGGCAACTTGTTACAACATAGAGAATCTAAAAACTCCATATCAAGAGCAGAGTTAATAAGGGTTCACTCAAATAAAGGTCTATACAATCAAAAATGTTTCTCAATTCTTCACATAATATACGAAGCATAATGAAGCCAAAAGGACTAATGCCAAATGCCAATAAGAATACATGGAAGGAGACTCCACTCCAATAAGAAGAGATCTAATAAATAGCCAATCAACATAATTCATGCAGCTAATGCCCCAATAGGGGTTCTAATAGCAATAACCAATTGAGTAATAGCAACCCATAGCCAATCAAAAATTACAGAACTTAAATGACATCAGTGACAATGTCTACATTGTGAAGAGACTATTCTCTTTAAAGCCATTCCATGTGGCTTACATATACTCAAGATGCCTACCTATGGGAATTTATATACTGAACTGCTTAAACAATGGCAAAATTTGAATATTGAACTTAGTATTAATTACTTGAAACTACTTATTGAATTTTTTCTTCCTGGTGAGAAAAGATTGACTACTGAGGTAAAGATTTTACAGGAGGAGATTCTAAAGCTTTGCACTTCAGAGGCTTTTCAAGCACAATTGGATAATGTCTTTGATAATTCTAAGAATTATGAGATGAGACTTTAGGCACTTAAACATAAGAAATTGTTATGGGATTTTAATGACTTTAAAAAGGGACATGTTTTTTCATGGCCGTGTGAGGTCAGTAGTGATATGCCCACAGTTAGTAACAATGTCAGAGATCTTGACAGTTTCAGACACAAGCTGTTGGCACAACAGTTGATTCCCAGATTTCCAGTGATATAAGTGTTTTGCATGTAAATCCACATGATGCTGCTATAATTAACACTTCTACTGCATCCACCCCTTCTACTGTAGAACCAAGTACCTCCTCCACTACAGTGACTGCACCTTGCCAGGGTGATTTTTTATTGTTTTCTCCACTCCCAATAGACCAAGATTTTCACAACAATCAATCTCACAGCCGAATAAGAAGGGGCCATGTTCAGTTACATACACCCCCCACACATGCTGAGAATGAGGCAGAAATAGTGAATAATTTGGTTTTAAACACGTCATCATATTTGTTGACCTGTGATCAAGCTTCAATCCTCAATGAAAGGTCTGAGTTTTGTTCTTAGTCAATCATCTGACATGACTGTGGTCTTGTTAGATTTGAGACTTTTTGCAAGGAAGGTCTGTCTTTCTCTAATTTTCCCTGAGCAACAACAGCCTGCATCCCCGTTTAGAAAATGTAGTACTTTTATATCTAACTCCAACAAATTTGTTGATGCTTCTGTCAACATGTGTGATGAGACATGGAATGCTTTCAACAGTTTTCATAAACACACATTTTTCAGTATAACCCCTAAAGAGAGAATTGCGTTCAATGAACTGCAGGGAGCATCTCATCTTGAATTTTGTCCACCTGACAAAGGCGGAGGAGTTGTTGTAAGGGACAGACAACATTATATACAGAGCATAATTGCTATGCTTAGTGATACTGATACTTATAAGTGTATAACTAAATATGTGACCTTTATAGACAGAGTTCATTTTCTTGTACATGATTTGCTTATGACTGGATTAATTAATTCTGATCAGTACGATTACTTTACTGTTGAATTTCCTGTGATCCTGTCAATGTTTGGTCTTCGCAAAATTCACAAAGACATGGTGTCTCCACCATTGAAACCCATCCTCTCTAGCAGAGGCTGGGTCACAGAACCCTCTCAATTTATGTCAAGAAGAGTGTAAGACATTTACTTGATAATATGCCATCAGTCCTGAAAGATATGAAAGATTTTTTACATTCTTTGTATGAATGGGTTATGACATATAGACCATCTGAAGATTATATTTTTGTCACAGTAGATGTGGCATCTCTTTTTACAGTAATCCCTAATGAGTTTGGGATAGAGAGTTTTGAGTTTTCTGGCCAAGAAGTCAGATTTTTCAACCAGTAAGATAGAACTCATTTGTACACTTTTGGAGCTCATACTTGAAAACAATATCTTCACCTCTGGTGGAAGGTATTTTGTGCAAAACAAGGGCATAGTGATGGTCATAGCTTGGTTCTGGCATTATGGGAGACCGAGAAAGTGTTGACTAATAATCACTATTCCCAGTACATACATTTCTAGAAGCAATTTGTTGATGACATCATTCTTGTTTGGGGAGGCACATACATTGAACTTGAAGGTTTCATCAATATGCTACATACTACCACCTGTTTTTTTGTGATTTTTCTTTAATAGTTCAAGTGATTGTATATAATTTCTTGATGTTAAAGTGAAAAAGAATAACTCAATGGCTATAAGTGCTAGCATATATAGGAATGAGGTGAAAAGAAACACCCTTCTACATACATCTAGTTTCCACCCCAACATGTTAGTAGGAATGTGTTGAAAGGACAGGTTCACAGAGTGATGCAGCTCCATAACAGAGATATAGATCTCAATGATGCACTTGCTAATTTGAAACATGACTTTCTTGAGAGAGATTATAATCCTATAGATATAGATAAGTGTATTAAGAAGGCACTAGAGATAAGGAAGGATAAAGGGAAACCCAAGTTCTGTGTAAGAAGGGATAGTGTAAGTGATACTGGCCGTAGTTTAGCTAGGAATGCTATGAACAGACCACTACTTACTTTCTCTAACAATATTAATATATTTTGTGACATCTTTAGAAAACATTGGTGTGTACTGTTGACTGACCCTGGTATTAAGAAAGCGATTGCTACTCAATCTAAGTTTGTGTTTAGGAAACATCTGTCATTAAAACGTCAGCTCTGTTATAGGGAGTTTGACATAGGTACTGTCCCTGTATCAGGACATAAAGGGACCTTCACATGCAATTCTTTTTCTGCTTGTAAATTGATTTTACATGCACTTCTTTTATTCATAAGTTGACTGAGACCTCTATTACTTTTAGATTATTTGCCAATTGCAGAATTAATAATTTAGTTTATTATGGGTTCTGCTCAGCATGTGATTCTTTTTATCTTGGCAAAACCAATCAGCCTTTCAAAGATAGAATATTAAAACATCAGAACAACATAATAAAGAGAAGGTCAACAAATGCTTTAGCCAGACATGTAATGGACTGTGGACCACAACATTTAAGTTTTTTGTTTTAGAGATTGTTTCATCCAGTGACAGGTTAGGTGATTTGAAGAGCAAGACTGAACATAAGGAACAGAGAGGGATTTTGTATTTATAAGCATTTACAACTCCAGGTCTTAATGATAGGGTTTCCCTTAAACCTATGTTAAAAGTTCACCCACTTAACCATTAATTATATGGGCTCTGTAGATTTTATTATTGTACGTTGCTCTATGTTTGTAGTTAGTTCTACGTTCCACTTTTTCTACTGATTTCTGTATCTATATCTATATTCCATTTGCTATAGCACAGACTACCTTATTGTTTTATTTAGTTTTGTGTCCTTGAGTATTTAGTTTGTTTTTTTATCATAGTTGAGTTTTTGGTCTTTGTCAACAGTTTGTTGCCACATTTGCCATGACAAGGAGACATGGTGGTGGAATGAGGAAGTGCAGAAGAGTATACAGGCAAAGAGGTTGGCAAAGAAGAAGTGGGATTGTCAGAGAGATGAAGAAAGTAGACAGGAGTATAAGGAGATGAGGTGCATGGCAAAGAGAGAGGTGGTGAAGGCTAAGGATAAGGCATATGAAGAGTTGTATGAAAGGTTGGACACTAAGGAGGGAGAAAAGGACCTGTACCGATTGGCTAGACAGAGGGACCGAGCTAGGAAAGATGTGCAGCAAGTAAAGGTGATAAAGGATAATGAGGGAAACATACTCACAAGCAAGGAGAGTGTGTTGAGGACATGGAAAGAGTACTTTGAGGGGTTGATGAATGAAGAGAATGAGAGGGAGAGAATGTTGGATGATGTAGGGATAGTGAATCATGAAGTACAATGGATTAGCAAGGAGGAATTATGAAGAGAATGAAGAATGAAAAGGCTGTTGGCCCAGATGACATACCTGTGGAAGCATGGAGGTGTTTAGGTGAAATGGCAGTGGAGTTTTTAACCAGATTGTTTAATGAAATCTTGGAAAGTGAGAGGATGCCTGAGGAATGGAGAAAAAGTGTTTTGGTACCAATTTTTAAGAATAAGGATGATGTGCAGAGCTGTAGTAACTACAGAGGGATTAAATTGATCAGTCACAGCATGAAGTTATGGGAAAGAGTAGTTGAAGCTAGGTTAAGAAGGGATGTGATGATTAGTGAACAGCAGTATGGTTTCATGCCGGGAAAGAGCACTACAGATGTGATGTTTGCTCTGAGAGTGTTGATGGAGAAGTACAGAGAATGTCAGAAGGACTTGCATTGTGTTTTTGTAGACTTGGAGAAAGCATATGACAGGGTGCCTAGAGGGGAGTTGTGGTATTGTATGAGGAAGTCAGGAGTGTCAGAGAAGTATGTAAGAGTGGTACAGGATATGTACGAGGGTAGTGTGACAGCGGTGAGGTCTGCAGTGGGAGTGACGGATGTGTTTAAGGTGGAGGTGGGGTTACATCAAGGATCAGCTCTGAGCCCTTTCTTATTTGCAATAGTGATGGACAGGTTGACAGATGAGATCAGACAGGAGTCCCCATGGACTATGATGTTTCAGATGACATTGTGATCTGTAGTGAGAGTAGGGAACAGGTGGAGGAGACCCTGGAGAGATGGAGATATGCTCTAGAGAGAAGAGGAATGAAGGTCAGAAGGACTAAGACAGAATATATGTGTGTGAATGAGAGGGAGGATAGACGAATGGTGAGGATGCAAGGAGTAGAGGTGGCGAAGGTGGATGAGTTTAAATACTTGGGGTCAATAGTTCAGAGTAACGGTGAGTGTGGAAGAGAGGTGAAGAAGAGAGTACAGGCAGGATGGAGTGGGTGGAGAAGAGTGCCAGGAGTGATTTGTGACAGACGAGTACCTGTAAGAGTGAAAGGGAAGGTCTACAACAGGGTAGTGAGACCAGCTATGTTATATGGGTTGGAGACAGTGGCATTGACAAAAAGGCAGGAGTTTGAGCTGGATGTGCAGAGTTAAATATGTTAAGATTTGCACTGGGTGTGACGAGGGTGGACAAGATTAGGAATAAGTATATTAGAGGGTCAGCCCAGGTTGGAAGGTTTGGAGACAAAGCCAGAGAGGCAAGATTACGTTGGTCTGGACATGTGCTGAGAAGGGATGTGGAGTATATTGGGAAAAATATGCTAAGGATGAAGCTACCAGGTAACAGGAAAAGAAGAAGGCCTAAGATAAGGTTTATGGATGTGGTGAGAGAGGACATGCAGGTGGTTGGTGTGACAGAGCAAGATGCAGAGGACATAAAAAATGGAAACAGGTGATCCGCTGTGGCGACCCCTAATGGCAACAGCTGAAAGAAGATGATGATGTTGCCACATTTGTATTTGTTATTTGTTGTATAGTGTTATTGCTGCACTTTCTTGCTTTATGCTTGTAGTTAGTTTTATTTTTCCTTATCAAAACTTTTTTATTTGTGTTTTCAAATTCTAAGTTTATTTTTATGGTAATGATTATCTTATTTTTCAGCTCCATGACTTGAGTACTTAGCTTGGTTTTTATAACTGAGCTCAATGTTTTTTGTTAGGAGTCTGTTATTTCTGTCATCATTCTCTATTATATTATCAGAGAACAGTTTTATCAGCAGTGTATATACTTGCTTATATGGCTTTTTTATGTTTATCGTTATTGCTTAATATAACATAATAACATTAGTAATTGGTTACTTTGAGTATATGGCATTGTTGTATACACGTAACTGCATTTGAGCAGACAAGAATTCCCTATACAGTTTTCATCAGAGCGAGTCACTCATGACACCGCTCTTATTGGAATGAATTGTATTTCACTCCCTTGAATATAACACCACTATTTATTGTTTTTTTGTGAGTTGACATATTTATATTATATATTTATTTTTTAAGTTCGATCATTATATCTTTTTATTTTTTGTCTGACTGAATTTATAATGTCTGTATTTTTAGTGCAGGTTTTGATTGGCCATGGGAAGCTCTTCTTTTAGTTGATTGGTTTTAGTGGTTAGCAGCCCTATTGGAGTGCTAGTTGTAGTAATAAGGCTGATTGGTTATCTACTTTAACTCTCCTTGTTGGACCTGAGCCTTTTTTCTATGCATCTCTGTTGGAATTAGATTTTTCTAACTTATCATGCCCTGAATGATATCTATGGATATATGAACCAGTTTTAAGTATGTAGATTTTTTTAGAGTGAACTCCATATGATTCTGTACTTAATACTGATGTCTGATCGCTATTTCTCTGCACATTCTGGTTTCAGTAAACATATGCATATATTGTATTATTAATCCAAGTTCTGTAATTTTTGATTGGCTATGGGATGTTATGCTGTTACTCAATTGGTTATTGCTAATTAGAAGCACTATTGGGCCATTAGCTGTATGAATCATGTTGATTGGCTATTTATTAGATCTCTTCTTATTGGAGTAGAGTCCCCTTCCATGTATTCTTACTGGCATTAGTCATTTCGGCATCATTATGCTTCATGAAATATTGAAAAACATTTTTGATTGTAGAGACCTTTATTTGAGTGAACCCTTATTAACTCTGCTCTTGATATGGAGATTTTAGATTCTCTGTGTTGTAACAATTTGCCATCTAAATATTTACTGCTTTTATTTTAGATTATTAGTGAGCCTTCGTTCGTATTGACTAACATATATTTTGAGTGACATATTCTGACTGTTTTGTTGAGATTATGTATATTCTGTTCAGCTGACTCGTTGTAGTCGATTGGCTCCATCATGTTTTATTATCTCTTGATAGGCTAATTGTACATTAAGCCCTATTGGTTGAGGTGTTTATAGATACACAAGTGATTGGTGGATCACTAATTCATCCTCTGTTGGAGCGAATTTTTTAATATGTGTCCCTATTGGTATGAGTCTTTTTGTTTACATCGTGACCTAATCCCTTTTTCTGAATATGAGTCTATGTACAGCTTTTGATAATCTAATGCACTTTACAGTTTATTTGTTCTGCCACTTTTTTACTATCTCCTGCTAGGCTAGTTCTATATCAAGCCCTATTGGATGAGTTAGTTATGGGAATTCATTGTTTGGTGGATCATTAACTCATCCCTTATTGGGGCATTTATTTGAATATGCACCGCAATTGGAGCCTCTCTCGATTTTATTTTGCTTTGATTGTTGTTTTTTTATATATGAATCCATATATGTTTTTTGTATATTTTATTTACTTGTTAGGATGGTTGTTACTGAAAGATTTTTTTTTCTAGAACAATTTTTTTAATCCTCTATTATTTTGAACCTGCTACCATTGAGAAATGTTCGCTGCTTTTTCTTTGTTGATTGATTGTTTTTTTTTGCATGTATGTATTTATTAATCTGCTTTTGATTGGTTCAAATTCTACACTTATTTTATTAATTGATTGCCTTACATGTGACTCTTTATTGTACTGTGATTGGTTGCTTTTTGTTTTAAATATGTGTTGAGTATTTTTCTTATGGTCTGAAGAAAGGGTTTTCCTATACAGTGAAAGCGCTTTCCGATTTAGTAAAGATTTAGCCTCTACAGTCATAGTAGCCTGGAGTTTATTGTCTTCATATAATGGTTAACTGCACCTGCTGAGTCTCCTGTACATCATACTGTGTGACCAGCCTGGAAGTGTGTATGTCTTTTATAAATATTGCAACTCTACCTCCTTTTGCTTTGCATGATAGGATTAGTAATCTGGTATGGCTGGGGTGTTCTCCGCAGCTTTGAACCAGTTTTCTGTGACTGCACAAATGTCAGCATCTTTCAGGGTTAAGAATGCTTACATTAAGTGCAGTTTCATCTTTAGACTTCTAGCGTTTAGCAGCCTGACATTTAATTTGCATTTTGATAAAATTGTCATTTTGGTAGTTTTGACTTCATGGCATTGCCTAAACATGGCACTATAGGGGCGGCACGAGCCTTTGCCAGAAACCTGAAGCCCAAGAGAGACAGATGCAGGCCATCTCTGCCAAAGTATCGTGGTTTGTCATTCATGTCTTCCCAGGCTGTCAGGTACTAAATCCTCTTGGAATGACACCAGAAACTAAGCCAATTGTTAAAGTCAATCATTTTCTGTTTGTATTGAGGCATCATTCTGGGTGATGGTAGAATGCTGCTTAAGGCTAGAAATATACCTGCCTGGGACACATATTCAGCAAGCTTGATCATGTCTCTCTTCATATAGTCCAGGGAGGTATGTCTCAAGTCATTCATGCCAACATGGACTATGACAGAGTTATAAGTGTACCTGTTGTTGAGAGACTTGAGTACATGGGTGATAATGGTGGATTCTGGCACCTGACAAACAACTAACTGTGACTTTCTCCTTATCCAGGCTGGTGAGGGGCACATATGTGTGTCTCACAATGGAGTCTCTTATGACTAATATGTTGGCATTATGTTTAGACCTGTGGCTGTGAGACACAGGCATGTGGACTATATGTGATGTGTGGTGTGGTGGGCAGTGGAGTTTGCGTGTGTTTTTGCCTCGGAGGTCTCTTTTGTTTGGGTATGTTTTTGTTGAGGACCTCCGTATATGTGGGTGTGTGTTATGTAGGTGTGGATGGTGTTTGAGGTGTGGTGTTTGTGTTGATAACCTTTGCAGTGCAAAAATACTGACTTGTGAGGGAGAAAGCATAGACTCTAGGTTCTTAATGTAATTGCATCTTCAATCTTTGAGTATAGCTTTCAAAGTGGAAAGGGATTCATTACTTTGTTCCGGAACTTGGAGTTCCTTCTTTGTAATGCTTCACATTTAGTTAATAACACTCGATTATCAAGCAGACATGATTGTATAATTAAGAGTAGGAGGATCCTTGATGAGCTATGCATTTAGAGTGCTTATCATATGAGGACATTACTCATTTAAACATGCTAAGTTATGAAGAATGCAGATTTTCTTGTTTTGTTCTCTGACTGCTGACTCTTTCTCAGTTTTTGCTGTTTTTTGGCCAGAGATCACCAGGTTTTGACTACACACCATGATAGTTCTAAAAACCGATAGTCATTTACTTGTGTCTCATCAACAAATGTTTAGAACTGGAGAAAGCATACTAGAAGCAAGTTAAGAGAATATTTACTGGATTATTGTCAAAGTGTCTGTTGAAAGGGCATATAAGAAAGCTCCTACAAGGAGGCAGCCATTTCCAAATCAACATACTTATAAAACTAAAGCTTTTAAACAATAATAGTTAAATGCAGCAAACAAAAAGATACTTGCATTTGTCAGAAATGAAGTCAACATGGAAATAATGACAGGTATGAACATTATGTTAGCATTTATCATTTTCTAATGATTCTGTTTTTAGAACCACTGTTCTTTTATCATTCAAACATCTCTTAATTCCTTTTGAAAGAACAAAATTGAATAAATAATGATGAAAAACCTTGTGCATAATTAAAGAAAAAAATATATATAATATGACCATCAAGCAAAAGCAGAAGCATGACAAGCTCCACATCACTGAAACAAAACCCGAGGAAAGCATTCAGTTCAGGTATGAAACTGATCTCAAACTCTTCTGTCTGCTTTGGTAAATTCCTAAGAAGTAGACAGCTCTGAAGTTTGGACAAATTATATCCTATTTGTTCAGCAAATGGCAAAAGAAACAAATTACTTCCTTTTAAAACCCTGACTGTAGAAAGAATGAAAGTGAAAATATATCTGATGTCATTTTTCTGACCCTGCAAAAACATTCAGTTTAAGGAAATTATAACAGTGAAGGACATTTTCAATAAATATCAGTTTCGGGTTAGTTCAAAACTCTAGCATGAAGAGTGAAAAACTTTAGTAAAAACAGAGCAAAATATTAAATGTGGATCCCCCACCCCCAGTTAAACTGACACAAGAATAAAATAAAACAAATTTCAAATTTGCTTTATTGTGAAGCAAAATCCTGTGTTAACTGGGAAGGGGAAAACTGTCAGCAAGAGAAAAAAAAAGAAACAATATGAAGATAGCTGATAATCCTAAAAATAAGGGAAACAGCAATCCCACACTTTGCTTTGTCAACTTTTTACCCTTGAGTGTTTCATATTGTGAAATCTTTTTCTTGAGGTTTGGAATAAGCACAAATCTTTTTGAACCTCAAATGAAGTTTCCTTTAACAATAACAATGATAAAAACATCCTCTGTGGTTCAAAGAATTACGCTGAAGATGCCTGTGCTAAGAACTAGATAGATTAATCATCTGCTTTAATCCAAAGGGTATGAACTGTGCTAGAGCAATAATTATTCTAGTAATCTGAGAGTGGAAAAAAATGAAATTATGACCAATGCTAATATTTATAGAGTTAAGAACTGTAAATCATAACTTATTTACCCTACAAAATTGATAGCTCGAATATACCAAGGGTAAGTACTAGGCTAGTTGCTGTTGGAGGCCATTCTAAGCCAAACCAATTTTTACTCCAGTGGTGAGAACCAAACCCTGTCGTACTAAGGCAAACTCCCTAACCATTATACCAATGACCATTGGCTTGATTTGTTTGGTTCTGTGATACTGGAATGTAATTTGCTTATTATAACTATGTTTTGATTTATTTCTATTAAGTCTATAAGGAAGATATAAGTAATATACCTTGCATCATTCTTAATCATAGTCATTTATATATATATATATATATATATATATATATACATACACACATATATATATATATATATATATATATATATACACATATATATATATATATATATATATATATATATATATATATGTGTGTGTGTGTCTGTGTGTGTGTGTGTGTGTGTGTGTGTGTGTGTGTGTGTGTGTGTGTGTGTGTGTGTGTGTGACTGAAAGTGGCTACAAATGACTGAAAATACATTTGACTGAAAAGCCATTTAACTGAAAATCCATTTAACTGAAATGGATTTCACTGCAAACATTCTACAACACATATATAGGTTGATAGGTTCATACTAGGCTATTTGCCCTAGGGCATTTATAAGCCTAGCCAGAGTGTGTTTGGCTTTCGCCACCCATTTTAAATTAATTTTGCTATGCCCTTTTTCGAGGTTAGTATACTGTGCCTCTGTCTAACAGTGACACAGAAGTGATACCCGGGGTAAACCTACTATCTCCCATCCACTCATCAAGATTCCTCTGGAAGAGAGTCAATGAGGGACTCTGCCTAACCTGGACTGGGATTTTATTCCAGAGTGAAGGGAGCCTCTGGGTAATGAATCTGTCCCTCCAGCATGTCCTATTTATTTCAGTGCTGAGGTTCAAGTCTCTCGAGCTCGTAGCTCGATGGGATATGGATTTTCTGAGGTGCAGCATGTCCATTGATTCCGGGTTGGACATGGCTTTATACGTCAGGCACAGATTGCCTCTGAGCAGGCGGTATGCCACTGAGTAGAGCTGGAGTTTCTTTAACCGGGCAGCATATGGCATCTGTTTGAGCCCTTTGATCCTCTTGGTGAGGTACTTTTGGGGTCTTTCCAGTTGCTGCAGGTGTCTGGTAAGGTACATCCCAAAAGGGGCATTGTACTCAATTATGGGCCTGATGAGGGATGAGTAAAGAGGCACGATTACCTCCCGTGATCTAGATGTGAATCCCTTCATGATTAGGTGGGCTATATAAAATGTTTTTCTAACCACTTTGGCCACGTGGTTTTCAAATGAGAGATTGCTATCAACTCAGGTCCCCAGGTCCCTAATTACTTCTTCCGTAATTAATGGATTACCACCTATGTGGTAATTTGTGGGCACTTTGTTTTTGCCAAAGGGGATGACTATACACTTTTTGGTGTTTAGCTTGAGGCCATGGCTCTGGCACCAGTTGTCTGTTTCTATGAGGCCCTTTTTTAGAATGCTTGTGTCAGCTGGAGAGTCAATTATGGCGCCTAGTTTGCAGTAATCTGCGAACTTGGTCAGCCACAGTCCTTCCATGTTGGCCTGTACTTCCGAGAAATATATACCGAACAAGAGAGGTCCCAGGACTGAGCCTTGTGGGATGCCACTTGTAACTGGTTTGGAGTCTGACATGGCTCCAGCAATTCTAACCATGTGGGTTCTGTCCTTGAGCCAATTTGCAACCCATCTAGTGACATAGGGGTTTATATTTAAGCTGGTGAGCTTATCTATAATGCCTGAGTGGGGTATTGTATCGAAGGCTTTTGCAAGGTCCAGGTAGGCTGTGTGGACCACCTTCCCCTCGTCAATGGCCTTGGTGACTGTTTCAAAGAAATTGACCAGGTTTAAGAGGCAGGATCTGCCCTTAACAAAGCTGAACTGGGTAGGATCCAGTGTCTGTAGGTCCCCAATATCTTTATTTATGAGGTCCATGATGATCCTTTCCATAGCTTTGCAGACCAAGCTAGTCAGGCTTATGGGGCGATAGTTTCCAGGATCTGTTGAGGCACCACCTTTGTGGAGAGGGACCACTGTTGCTGTACGCCACTCTTTGGGTTCATATCCTGTAGTAAGGCTGAGATTGAACAGTAGTTTTATGTTTGGGTTTAGCTCTTCTTGGAGTTTATGTAGGACACAGCCCGGGACACCGTCTGGTCCCATTGATGCTGTGTTTTTTGCTTTGGAGAGGCGGCTCTTACCTGAGCATCTGAGATGTCAGGGGGGCAGCACTCTGCTGGGATAGATATTTGCCGTTTTGGTGGGGGGGGGGAGTTTGCGCTGAACTTGTCAGCTAGGATGTTGGCAATGTCTGTGGGTTCGGTGTATTTTTTGTCATTTTGGACTAATTCTGAGCATATCTGGGAATTCCCACCCAGGTTCCTAACATAACTAAAGAAAGCCTTGTGATTATCCTTAGTGTCCTGTGCAATTTTTCTCTCGAAGCTGGCCTTAGACGATTTAATGAGTGCCCGTAGTTTTTTTGCTAATACTGATCATAGATGCCATCCCTTTTTGGGATTTTGCTCTGTCATGTAGTAGCTTCCTCCTTCTATTGTATAGTTTGTTTATGGCTGAGGTCCCCCAGACAGGACGCCTGCCTTTGGAGGATTGGGTCTTGGTTTTATTTGGGATTGCATGATCCATGCATTCCTGAAGGTGTTCATAGAATGCGTTTATAAAGGATTCTGAGGTCTGGGCTGTATTTTCCACAGGCTCAGGGGCTTTGAAGGATTCCACCTCAGTTTTGAGGAGTGTGAAATTTGCTTTAGAGAAGTTTTTCACTGTGGTTTTCTGGGCAGGGGGTGGGGTCAGGATGTGAATATCCAGTGAGATTAGTTTATGGTCTGATCTTACCAGTGAGGGATACTCTTCTGGTCTGGAGCATAGAGCCCCCATGTTGTTGATGATCAGGTCCAGTATGTTTTCCCCTCTTGTGGGAGTGGTAACAAGTTGTTCCATAGCATTTGAGTTTATAAATTCTAGGAACCTTTGGGCTAGGGTGTTGGAGCTAGAGTAATGCTCCCAGTCTATGTTTGGGTAGTTGAAGTCACCCAATATAATGGTGATTGGAGAGACTTTCATATTTTCCAGTGTTCTCAGGAAGGCCGAGTGGGGTTCCTGGGTTTGCAAGGGTGGTCTGTAGCAGGCTATAAACTGGAAGGCAGTTTTACCCACTGTTAGTTGCACATGAATAGTCTCTGATGCTTTGTGCTGTGCCACCAACCTGGAGGTTGTGGGTATCTTTGACGAATATTGATACTCCCCCTCTTTTTGTGGTTCGATCCAAGTTTTGTGGCCGAAAAGCATGGTATGAGATATAACCTGGTAGTGCTGGGGTGCTCTCGGGAGCCTTGAACCAGGTTTCTGTTACTACACAGATATTGATGTTCTCCATGCTAAGGAGAGTTTTGAGTGCGTGCATCTTGAGGTTTAGACTTCTGGCGTTGAGTAGCATTACTCTTAGTTTCTTATCCCTTGTGATACCTATGGAGGTAGGTTTGTCTTTTGAGCCTTGCCTAGAAAAGGCACTATGGAGGTGGCAAGAGCCTTTGCCAATATCCAAAAGCCCAGGGGTGACAGGTGCAAGCCGTCCCTAGCGAAGCATCGTGGCTTGTCGAGCATGTCATCCCAGGCTGACAGGCATTGGATCCCCTTTGAATGACACCAATTCTTAAGCCATTTGTTGAAATTGATCATCTTGTCTTCATATTGTGGCATCATTCTTGGTAAGGGTAAGATGCTACTCAAGGTCAAGGTCATACCGGCCTGGGCTACATGCTCAGAGAACCCCTCTATGTCTCTTTTCATGTAATCTAGGGAGGTATGTCTCAGGTCATTCACACCAGCATGGACAATGACTGAGTCATATTTGTACTTGCCTTGGAGTGACCTGAGTGCTTATAGAGATACTAGGCAGAGGGCTGATCCTAGCACCCGACAGGCAGCTTACCGTGACCTTCTCCTTGTTCAGTCTGGTGAGCGGGACGTCAGTGTGCTTGACAATAGAGTCACCTATTACAAGTGTATCGGGTGTGCTGTTTAGCCTTAAGGGTTGTGACTGTTCGGCACACTGGCTTTGTGACCTATGTGTTGCACGTGTTTTGTTTTGGGGTAGCGGTTGCTTGGGTGTCTGCTTTGGAGGTCTCTACTGCTTAGGCAGATCTTTATTTAGAGACTCCGAGTATGTTTTTGTGTGTTTATGTGTTTGGTTTGCTGTTGTGGTAGGTCTATGTGAAACTGGAATTGTAGTGAGTGTGGTTTCCTTCTCCTCCTGACTGGTTACGCCAGTACTGAGTTGAGAGAGCTTAGCCTCCAGTTTGGCTATATGGTTGCATCTCTCACATGTGTTGGAATTTGTTGGGAGGAAGAGAGGGTTGTCTGTGTACATGAGGCAGTTGTAACATTGCCTCAAGATTCCCAGATTCACCAGCTGGACCGGGGAGGAGATTGACAACTGACCTTTGGACATGCTAGAATAGTATTGGGAATTCCTTTATAATTGAAAAAAGGGCCAATGGGGAACAAGGTACTCAAGGGGAGTTTGTGAGGGTGTAGTGCTTTTAATTTTTAGCGCTGACTTATATAATTGCTTTAGTGAGCAAGTGCCAGGCTTTAGAGTAGGAATAGGGTGTTTATTTTGAGAACTAGATCAGTTCTAAGGGAAAAAGTGAAGAGCAGACTTTGTGGAGCCGAGAATGGTTTAAACCCAATTAAGCTGAACTGCCCAATGCTGCGCTTAAAATCGCAAAGCCACGCCAAAGCGGGTTTTATACAGGGGGACTTGAAAGAGCTAGAAATTGGCCCAAAACGGCCAATAGACTACCAGATTCTGGTGCTGGGAACACTCCTCCAGGGATAGATAGGCTGCTCTAAGCTCCCCACTGCCACTGGTGAACAAAAAAGCCTCCCTTTATCCAAGAAAGGAAATGGGCAACACAGGAACTTTCCAAAAGTCCAGAATACAGCAAAGCCTGTATTTGGACTACTCTAGGTCAGGAAAGATGGGAAACAAGGATAATGTTTTTGTTTTTTTTCTTTTTTGCAACAAACAGCAGGAAAATGCAATAAAT